>NC_081196.1:44405592-44457870 GCF_902713425.1 Acipenser ruthenus | reverse complement strand
GATCATAACACAATACTTACAATATACATAAATTGCAAATAGAGAAAATAGTTATTCAGTCATAAGAAACGTGTCATAAGAAACTAGCAACCTTGTTTATGGTGTATTTTGCCAAAAACAAAACAAAAATAAAATATGTATGACAGACAGAAATAAAATGTGATAATGTACAACATAGAAGAATAAAGGGAAAATAAATGGATAAATAGACTCAATACCATGATGCCTGAAGGTTTACATAGAAAGGAATAGTAGATCGCTACAATCATTAACTATGTATAAAATGACACCAAAAACACATTAATAGATTTAAGTAACTATGTAGTTGCCATGGCATCAAAAGCATATAAATTTTCCACATTTTGTTTTTGAAACACACTTTCCCTTTACAAAGGTACGTTAAGCATACCGAAAAATATATGCAAGAAGCTAGATCTAGCCCATATTAACCAGAAAGCGTACTAGTTTGGTAGGCCTGCTCATGTTCTATAAATACAGACTATATCTAAGATCTTGTTATCTTGTAGCAACAGAGCAGTATTTAAAGATAATACTGGTAATGTATTAAATAACTATCACATTATAGTATTTTTTGCTATAGAGTTTAATAAGTGTTAAGGCTGATTTATCTTATTTTTCTGACTTTACAAAATTAATGGATTGGGTGTTTTTTTTCTGCTTGAGGTGGTCTTCATGCCCTCAGAAGCCAAGATAAGGTTTTCTAATTATTCACGTTTTCAAGCTGACGGCGAGATCCCTGAAGTAAAATAAATTATTAAGATCTGTATCAGAAGTTACCTTGTAGAATTTTAAAATAGTTTCTTACTGTTTCAATTCAGATATTAGAGCTGGTGTTTTTTATAGCTCCATTATTTAATTTAATCACCATAACTCCTGTTACTTTTTTCCACGCTAACCTTTTTTTTTGTCCCACTTGCCAAATTACGTAACTATCGTTTAGCATGTGTAATGCTGCTATCGGGGATTGTGTCCTTCTTTGAGCTGAATTTGTTGAACTGGTATTTATTTTAATTTTCAGATAGGAAATGCTCCTCCTGGTTGTTTTACTATTATCATTGGAAACCTGCACCTCCTGCTGATCATCATCAAACTGCCAGTATTTAAAAAAGGATCTAAAGATCTAAGAATCTTAAAATCCCATATGAGTGGCCTTTTCTTACATTGCACCTTTAGACTGCTCTCAGATGTCACAGGTTTTAAACAATGTGGTATGTTTAACTGGTGCAATATTACTATGATGTGTTTGGACAAGCAGTGTTTTGTTGCACAAATGCAAATAAATAAAATTCATTGTTTTAACTGACTAGTTTTTATTCATTGTATTCTTGCATATAGACGTTCACCATTGCAATCCATAAATACAGCATTACAATGTAAAAGTATCTATATATAGATGCATACAATTAATAATTGTCATTAATATCATGCAAGATATCATATTATAAATCTTCAGCTTAGTGGCCAGTAAATAAACAGTAAGTTATCATTTCAGTAGGTCCGATGGGTTTATGAGCTGATTAAGGATGCTTAATATTGTAATTGCACCAGTTATCATATTGACCAAGGCAGTTACAACAATTGAATTTCCCTCACATACGTAACAGATCAAGAATATTAACAATCCGTTTCAATCTACCTGATTCTAAACCAAACTACAGCCCATCTGGCTAAACCCAGATAAGCTTCACTCTTTCACAAAAGCTGCATGAGCATCATTTTTAAGGCTTTAGCATCCAGTAGCAATTTCAGAGTTGAGGTCCTGAACTCCTATGGTGAGTGAAGGAAAACAGCATAAATCCAAGCACTCCCATGACAGAAATCCACAGAGGCAATCACTCACTGAAAGATGACGTTTTTTTTCAAGCAAAAGTTGCCTACATGAAGCTAAACAAGTTGAACACTGCATTTGTTTAAAACAAAAATAAATTTACAGAAAGTACTGGCAAACTGTGTGGTGAGTTTTCAGAGGCTGTATATATATATATATATATATATATATATATATATATATATATATATATATATATAGAGAGAGAGAGAGAGAGAGAGAGAGAGAGAGAGGAGAGAGAGAGAGTGAGAGAGAGAGAGAGGAGAGAGAGAGAGAGAGAGAGAGAGAGAGAGAGAGAGAGAGAGAGAGAGCGAGAGAGATCGATCGATCTGCTGTAAGTGTTGGTAAGGGATAAGCGAACCGTCAGTATGAGAGATGACTCTTTAGACAGAAAATGCGTTTAAGTGGGCACTTTTATTAGATTTTGAGTCGTAGCACACAGCAATATGTTAAGTTTAAGAAAACAACATACATAAAAGAAAGCCTGCTCACTTGGGCCCTGTCTAAACTTCTTGTAGGCCCTATGCTCGGCCTTGCATGAGCTAGCCTCAGTGCAAGTAAAACACAACACAATTCAAAACAACAATCGTTTTAGTCCAGATTTTTCCTTTCTCCTACCAGTCAACTGTGGTCACCCTTCTGGGATCTCCCGGTAGAGGTTCTTTCAAGATAAGTATCACAATCACCAGTACTTTTGTAATCCACAGGTGTCTGTATAGTAACTAGTTTTGTTCTTTTCAGAAATCCAAGTAAGTATCTCCAGGTTTTGGATCTGTCCTTCAGAAGAGATGTTGGCACCCCTCTGGTCCGAATAGGAACAACAGGTAAGTTTAGGTTTGATTCTGGTTACAGTCCTGTACTTGAATACTTTACTTGTATTTCCTTTGGTAGGGATTTTTGGAGACCCCTGCAGGTGAAGGGATGTAACCACAGCCCAACCCATGCTGCAGTGTCCTGGTGAACTTAAAAATAATCCTGACTAAAAATAAAACACTAAAACAGTCTGTGTCGGGGTCTTTATTACTGCTGTGACTTTGTTCCTTATTTTAAAACACACAGTCCATTAGGAACAGGTCTGGGTTACTTCACTCCAAACCGATAAGCAGTTTCAATAACACACAATACTTTTACACAAATCCGTGTTGGTTTAACATGAGGTCGCACACAGAAACCCTCTGTAGACAGGTCCATATAAGCATGTGTGGCAAAGTGGTAGCTGAGTAGAAACAGGTGCAGAGGTGATGCAGTGCAGGAATAATCACACAAAAGGAAACTGTAATCCAGTTTGCAACTGTGCTGCTAATCCTCAATAGCCCGTATAGCTACAACTCCCTCTCACTGTCCGCAGCTACCTTTTTATATCCCATAATTCCCGCCCAAACCAGATCACCTGACTTTACAACCCAGTGTGTTCATGGGATTTGAAGTTCTAATATACATTATGTACAATGACAAAAAAGTGACTTCACACTATTCTGATGTTTTCTGATAAACCTGATTGAAAATGCACCTAAGAACACTGAACATGGTTGTAGTATTCAAGTGGGGTTTCTAATTCTCTTTTGTATTAAATTCAAAACATGAATATGGCAAATCCTGAAGATGACTCCCACATAGGACAGACCTTACACCTTGATTTTGTAATCAAAACATCATGCACGATACAGTAAGTGCCATTCCAATGGCTTTACGCATGTTTGAAGGCCAGCTAAGTGTACCAGGAATATATCTGGCAGGACTGATCTACAGTATATAGAAAGCCTCCAAACTACTGCCACCAGTACATGTTCCACTCTCTGGAACATGCAAAGTTTGACAAATGCCCACCAGTTCCCTTGGTTCAGTTCGTATCCACATGATTGATTAGGGTTTCGTCTTTTCAGTTAAAACTAACCGAGATGGAGTTCCCTTGTCTCCTGGTAGACTCAAGCCTGTCCAAAGAAGTCCATCTTGGGAAAAAAAAAGTAAAATGGTAATGTCTGGTATGGTTGCTGATAAACTATCGGTTTCTTAATTTGCAAAGGTCTTGAAAGCCAGTCACCTTTGGTTTTCCACATCCAAGAGTTTCAAAATAAATCTGTCAGGGCTTTTTAACCTCAACAGGCTCAGCACATCTGTTACTGGCAGCCAGACATCCGTGGATGCACAGGTTGAGAAATCCTGCTGTCAGGACCTTCTTTGCCACTGGGAATCCCTTAGGGAGCAGGTTGTTATTCTTTGAGCAGCTCTTGAGAAAATCATCTGGATCAAAGCTGGGTTGCATCTATCAGATCTTTGATCTCTAACAATGTATTATTACTCTCCCTTGGTGAAGGGACTCCTGCTCTTAGCTTAATACTCCATGGGAACAAGTACAGTGAGATTGTTATTCCTGTATGCTGTGCTTATGTGCATTATAATGTATATAAAGAGTTTCCTCTGGTAAATCCCCATGGCGATTTTGCCATGTTTTCCCATACTTCTACTATGAATTTAGATTGTTTTACCACAGTTAAATGATTGCTTTACCATATATGTATTTATCCTATTTGCCATGATTTCAACATACCTTTCTACACATTCACCGTGGTATACCCCAGAAAATGTTGATAATCAATCGTCTTAATGTAGATCTGAAAAATACCCAAGAATCAAAAGTAGCATGGCAGTGACAAACTACCCCAACAACCAATGACATACACAATCCATAAATCAAAATACTGAACAACATCCATTTAAGATATTTTGCTGAATCCTTTCATTTTCAAGAAAGGAGATTTGAACCAAACTACTAAGTAATATATATCTCAAGGCCCGTTTTAAAGGTTGTACAACTTTACAACAGCGATGTGCCTATTTCAGAAAAAAACACTGTTCAAAAACCAAAAGAAAATCGTGCCAACAACATGCCTTCCAAGCTTAGTACAGTATCTCACAGTTGTACAGTATAACTTAACACAAAAAACATTTCAATGGTATTTTGCTTCAGAAATTGGTACTTTACTGAAACAGAAAAATCTATCTTTCTATATTATTTCTGTACATCTGTCTAAGCACTTAAGCGTTTTCTTTTTTTTTCGTATTAAATGCACGATACTTTAATAAATCACATCTGGTCAGTATGTAATTTCTCTGTACAAAAACTTATTTTCAGAAAAATGTAATTACTTTAAAATGAATACATATGTTTATAGTACTGTTCATAACTTAAACCACTCAATCATAAATTGTTAACTAAAGCACTAATAACAAACTGCTAGTCGTACTAGCACAGAAAGTAATGTTACAGTAACATATTGAATTACACACCGCTTTGTAGTTTTCCACATATGAAATCCAACATGAAATACTGTACTACTATATGGGCTTCCAGTAGACTTTTGCAATATCACTTTGTAGTTTCCATGATGTTAAATAAAAAGCTCTAAATTATGTTCATATAGTTTATGTCTCAATCCAAAAATTCTAGGTGGTGCAAAACCTTTGGCCATAGCTGTAATTGAAACTTCAATAACAATACAAACTTGTTAATATAAGTCTTGTTTACAAAATATAATAAAAATGCCCACCTGCAATTTCCTTAACTGTGTTTCACCTCTGTATGATATTGTATGCCAACAGTAAATGCTGGCAAGTTGCTGACTAGACATGGCGGCTGGGTTATTTTTATTTATTTATTTTAATATCAACATTGTCTTACATCAATACCCATTTTTTTATTTTTTTATTTTTTTATTTTTTTTACAAAAATTACTGTGTCTAACAACAATTAAATATAGATTCTGTTTTGATGAACATAAAGCTACATAAAAACAGACAAAAGATTGTTTGACATTTAAACGTACTGGGAAAAGGCTTAAGTCTATACTGTACCTTATTTACTCCTGAATGGCCCATGCCTTTTCTGTATAAACCCAGTTGTGCCCCTGTTGCAACTAGTGGTTCATTTTTGTTACACGGTACGTCGGCAAGAACTTAGAGATACTACGTTAAGAGGCTAAGGCCATACCATGCATCAGAAGAAAAGATGTACAATGCTAACACCCTCAAATTAGAAAGGGATACGCCTCAGTACCAGCACCAATTGGTTAACAACAGTCCTCTTTTATAATGTGCAAGTTACAATTAGTTGGATAAAACAATTATCCTTTACTAATCCCGACAGCCTACCTGTGGTGGACCTAATGTAAATACTGCCACTTTTCAAATCTATATTATTTCTGTGGTATTTCCTCCTGTGAGTGATTTACTGACATTACTAAAAGGCAATAGAAAATACAGTGGAATGAGGGCGACTAAATGTTAGGTTTATACATTTTCGAGATATTAAGATATCATTCAAATAGACCCCACTGAGGGGGTAAAAAATTCTGGGAATCGGTAAGTGCAGAACTCATCCAGGGAGCTTGCATAGTATGCAAAAGGCTGTTTCAATACAGGAAGATTATTAGCAAAGAATACAATACACATTTCACCTATGAACTTATAAATCATATGACTGGTCTTCTTCGACTGGAGTACATTGTATAACGAAACACACAGTACCGTATTTGATTTATAGAGAATACTGACAACACACAAAGTATAAATTACTTCAAAATAATAAATCTGCTTCACTGAGTGATTTGCATTAAATTAATTAGATGTGATGTATGTATAAACATCCAGGAACAATATGCTTGGCTCAGCAACTGGGTTTAACCATCAGAATTAATCTGGCAACACTCAAGGGATGGTGGGGAAATTTGTTTTGACTTATGGATGGGTTTCTGGAGAATGTGGGGTAATGGTAGTTTAGTCTAGAATGTAGCAAACAGAAATCATGACCTTTGCAATTAGAGGCTATGGCATGCTGAACTAAGATGAAGAACAGCAAGCTAAGACAGCTTGATCCATTTTTCATGCACAAAGGGCCAGCATTTCAGAAAATTGCTGCTGTAACTGATTTGACAGATGTTTTTTTTTTTTTTTTTTTTGTATTATTGTATTGCCACACTATGTAGCATCAGTATAAAACACGTAGAACCAATACAGACAGTAGGTCACAGCCTCACATGACTTTATAGAACAAGGAAATCAAAAGACAGAACCTGTGCAGTATTGACAACTTCAATAAATGAAGCAGGAATCCAGTTAGGAGGGAGCTACAGTATAGCCAACATCAATGAAACTAATTTTAAAAAAGTATACCTTGAACACTGTAAAATGATGGGTGGGTGATAACTAAAGCCTCAAGCATTTTAAGTTGTATAGGACTGATCTGTAAAATGCACTGGCAAATTACATTTGTAAAATGGAAAACATGTAAATGCTTGGTTTTACTTTGCAATAACCACATGGGAAATTTCCCCTGATGCACCACACAGAAATGTTTCCAAAAACAGTAAAAATACTGATTTGCTAACATGCAACATAGGCAATGACTGATGTTAATCATTCCAGTAAATCCAAACCAAATCTGTTTTCAGATATTCAGATATGAATGAATACAGGTAAATACATACAAAATAAATACATTTTTAGATAAATATGTTTCATTATAGGCCAGGGTAACGCAAGCTGCTCTGTGTGATGAAACTAGAGGTGCTGTTCCTACGACATGAAGCAGAATAGAAAAGAAAATATGTTGGCAGTGTTAGCAAGTGAATTTCAAAAGTGTCCCTTCCAGACCATGGAGAAAAACTAAATTGACCAAAAGGGGGAATCTACAGCTATGCTTTGTCTTTCTATTTTTTTTTTCCTCCTATTTAAATTTTGTAAGTGCTCAATGTAAAGGCAAGTTTGTGGAAAGTTCCTGATAAGGTCACATTCCTTAATTGGGTATGATATATGGAGGCTGTCGATGACTTGTACTCTTTCTGTGTCTTGTAATCTCTTGTAGTAATATATCTTATTGGCAGGGTGTGTGGATTGTGAGGATATTTATTAGAAGGACCAAGAGGATACCAAAGCTGTAATGGAGAAAAGTAAAAAAGAAAAGAAGAATGATGTAACCACAGGTTAGGTGTAAAAAGGCTTGTTTAGACCAGTGAAATGAAGACTGCACACTTTGTTGTCTCTGAAATTGGTAATTATACACATGTAATGCTGGTTTGTCCTGCTTGCTGATTCAGATTTTTAATAAAGCATTAGTATTAAACTGATTAATTGATGTATTCGGGGTTAATTCCCAGTTAATCCGGTTAATCTTAACTGGCACACCAGTAAGCCAGTTAACATTGACATTCTTGTTTTGATTTTTGGAATTATAAGATTGTTTAGAAATGTCTTCTTTTTATACCCTACATTCACAAGGGGTACTTTTCTGAATAAACTCATATCCACCTGACCAGAAGGACAAAAATTGAGATGTGGTACATCTCAACGCTTGAATAAGCAGAAGGGTCTGCAGAAATGATGACCACCTCAGGCAAAGCAGCTGTGACAAAGGCTGACATCTACTTCTTGTATTTTAAGACAAAGCACTGAAAGGCAAGTAGTAAACAGTGCCAGTGTCAAAACACCTACAGTAGCTTGAGCTGTGCGCTGGGCAAAGGGGGGGGGGGGGGGGGGGGGGGGGGGGGGGGGGGGAGAGGGTGGACGGAGTTTCAAATGACTGCATGTGCAATACACAAACTATAAAATAGTGGGATTTTTGTATGTTACTAAATCAGAGAAATTTGCATCTCCATTTCTTGAAACCATTTAAAAAGACCAGATTTAATGCAGATGTAGCTGAATAGCTGACTCTGGTGTAACAGTTCTTTAGATCTATGAACAGCTGCTTCTAAGTGACATTTTCACAAATCATAATTCAACCTTGCCTTCCATGCGTTCTTTCCAAGTTAAAGCTACCATGATATTCCCCTCAAGGAAGAGAGACTACAAAAAGACATTGCTTAGAGAACATTTTGCATAATTGGGTAGGATGGCCAAAGCAAATCACAAAAGGAAACACTTCTCTCTGTGAAGAATAATGCTCTTTTACTAACCATTGAATAAAATACATCTTTGAAGTTTAGCAATATCTAAAATTGCTACAAAAAAGGGACTTTTATCATATGAAAAAATCTATTATAGGGTCTGGGGGAAAAAAAAAATATTTGTGTATAACATCTCAACCTCAGGGGGAAAAAAATGGATTTATTAAATGTATTTTTTCTTTTTCAATCATGAAATACTAGCTTATGGATCAGTCTACTGTATAACCAAAGTCTTCCCTCTGATAAGAAAGCTCAAACTGTAACAAATGATCAACTTTCTGAGATGAAAGGGTGGTTATTATTGTTAATATTATTAATATTATTCTATTCTTGCTGCCCGTATTTAAAAAAAAAAAAAAAAAAAAAAAGTAATCATAAGCCTATTAAGAGTGTTGGGGAAGTTACTTTTAAAAAGTAATCCGCAACAGTTACAAACTTTATATCAAGTGTCTCTGTGTATTTATATAGTAAATACAGGTGTACTTACACATAATTAATGTTATTATGCATAGTTACAATGTACTTAACATTTAAATTACCCAGTAATTAGAGACACTTAGGGGCTGATGTAAGGATACATGCAAAGTGGTTTGCGGCTGCAAAATACCCATATTGAGGCCAACATCTACATTTTGCACTTGCAAACTGTGTTTCGCGGGCCGTAAAGTGTGACTTTAACGGCCACTAAAAATGCGGCGTATGTAAAGAATAGTTTTACCTTGCCGTTCTGCATCTGTTACCAAATGAGCACTTTGCCATTGCTAATCAATTTAAATTATATTGAAATGTATTCAAATGAAGAAAAGAGCATGGAAATGGGTGGGGATCTGGATACTAAGCGGGCGCAAACATTATAATGAGATGTAAGGATTTTGCCTTGCACCTGGGCAATTGCTGACCCTCCAGAAACTTTTCACCACCTCTGACAAGGTGCAAACCATTGTAGAAGTGAGTAATTAAGACCTGTATAAAACCACACACCTTCAGAAACCAGTCATTCGCCGCAGGATGGCTGCTGTGGTATACTTCCTGATGCAGCGATGCTTGGCACTTGTTGAGGACAGGCAGGACAACCTTCGGAGGAGAAGGGCAAGACAAAGAAGACCCCGCATATTTAAACCCAGGGTCACAGCATTGACTTTCTCCACTATAGAGGACCATATGGCCTCTTTTGTACCATAACTGATGTTGGCTGAGACTTTTCCAAACAACTCTGTTTCATGCTGAGTGACCTCAGCCGCAAAGACTCGCTCCTCCTCAGAAACATTTCTTTTCCGTGCACCAAGCAGACTTTGCTCCCCTTCCTCCGACATATTTTTTTTATTTGGTTTGATTTTCATGCTCCACAAATCTTATACAGCACCTACTGCTCTCCGTATTCCTAACTCAGCTCACCTCTGGGCTGTAAGTGCGGTCCCTAATAGCCCAATGCACAGGCAGCGCTCATTGCTACCCGCATTATCATGATTGCAGCTCATTATTTGTGCATGTTGAGTAATTTGCATTGCTCTTAAGCTTACATAGGCCTGGTCGCTAGGCAATTTGGATTTTTCAGCCACAATTGTTTGCACTACGCCTATCCTTACATCAGCCCCTTAATGTAAAGTGTTACCACAAATTGTTACTTCTCAGCTACAGTTTACATACTACATTTTTTCAGTTTGGCCAGGCTGCAGATTGAATCAATTCTTGAAGATCCAGCTATCAAACCTACTTGTTCCCTCCTCTGACCCCATTTTCAAGCAAGATGTTCATGTGCCATGTAAGGTTTGACTTGCACTGATTAAGCGTTTGGGGATTTTTATGTTATGCATTAGCCATAGTCCTTTTTTATAAATATAACTAAAAGTAACTATTCTTTTTTCACAAGAAATCAGTTACCGTAGTCTGTTATCTTTCTGGAAAATGAACCATTACAGTTACACATTACTGAAAAATGTAATCAAGGCTAAACAAAATAGTGAAAACAAACTACAAACAATAGGTGTTGTGAATAAAGTGATCACTACTCCGCTAGGATACATTCTATACTTGGTGGGATCTAAAACCCCCAAATTAATCCCTGTTTAAACTAAAAATACAAATCCAGACTCCTGTTACACACGTGTCCAGCACTCCAACCCTGGTAAACATACTGGGAGGCATTGGCTTCGGTAGCTTTGTTGTCTGGTCTTGTGGTCAGTTACATAAAACACCTTAAGCTAAATTTCCACTTAGTTTTCCCCTTCAGTGTTTCTGAAGTTTAAGGGGCTTGCAGAAAGCAGCTTAAAACGTGCAAGTCAATAACCTAGTTTAGGGAAAGTGTATCCTTAAGTGTTATACTTATAATACTTTAGTTGGACCTTAACTCACGGCCTTGTAGCAGCCCCGAGGTGTGTCAGCTGACCCTTTGTATCATGAGACACTCTGCCAGGACACGCCCACCTACTGGTTAGGGATCCGCAGATGACCAATCATCAGCTGCTTATCCCCGCAACCAAACACAGGAGGTATCCCAGATGGAGCGTCTGACTCTGCCCTACCACACACACCCAACATTGCCCATTATTGTACTGGAATCCCACTGTCATTATACAGTAGGCATTTGCTTTTTAAAAAAAGCCACCAAACAGAATATCAATCCTAACTAATGCTTTAAAAAAAAAGAGGGCAAAAAGCCCAGAAAAAAAGAGAAAAAAAAACAGTATAGTGTTATTAACCTCCCCATTTGACAAGGCAATAAAATCCATTATTTAAATTTTTTACCCCCATAAAACATATTTTCAATTATTTGAATCACTAGTAAGCAAACAGCCAACAGATCAAATAGTACTCTAACAATGAGAAGGGAAGTGCCAGTATTTAATTACTTTACCTTCCCCTAGGGTGTTTTTTTGTTTTATATTTGAAAGGATAAAAATAAAAATACAGTTCTTAAAATACTTAATTGTTATTCTAATAAAAAATAAAAAGTCGTTCTTAAAATACAAACTACATATGTTCTTAAAATAATAATAAAAAAATATATAGAAGCATATTTATTGTTTACTCATTCTACACATGAATGTTCTAAACACTAGGTGTGCATTGACATTTGTTCTTTAAAAAGTGCTATGTTTAAGAACATCTCTATTTCAAATTATTCATCTATATTGTTATATAAACATATTTTTAGTAGGGGCTAATCTCATGAAAAAACAATCAACTCTCATTAACACAAATTTCAAGGGAGCAGCAAAATTTTGAAGTTACAGTACAATGAAAAGTGTAACAAATTTAGAAGCAATGTGCATTTTATTGAAAATATGCTTGTGGACTTTTAAAAATGAACTGCACATGAAATCTGCATGTCCCATTCTGACCACAGGTATTTTTAAAACACATAACAAGCAAGGCATCCACAGCTTCAGGTTATTGAGCAAATCAGAAATGGTGATGACTTGCATCCACAGTTTGCTGTTCATAGGCCTGTACTATTGCATTGTTTTTCAGAATGGTTCACAAAGTGTTTGTGGGAATGTTGAAATCTGCAGCAACATCTTTCTTTTTCTTGTATGGTGGTGCATTATCCACCACTTTCAACACATCCACTTTTGTCGGCAAGGATAATGCATGTTTTTTGCACCGCTTCATGGAAAAGGCATTGATGCGTGAGAACTATGGCAACTCGAAAGCTGTGTCTATGGCAACATCACAGGATCAGCAGTCCTAAAACAGCACTAAAATACAGTACAGAGGCACTAATCTCAATGCAAATTAATACATTTCTGAATATCCTTTACACTTAGCTGTTCGAACTAGGGCAATTTGTTTAATTCAAATTTTTCT
Organism: Acipenser ruthenus; assembly: GCF_902713425.1. Classification (NCBI taxonomy): domain Eukaryota; kingdom Metazoa; phylum Chordata; class Actinopteri; order Acipenseriformes; family Acipenseridae; genus Acipenser; species Acipenser ruthenus. The sequence goes on along the minus strand of NC_081196.1, from coordinate 44,445,273 downwards.
TACATGGGGGTCACCAAATTAATTTGCACAGAGGAAATTCATGTTAAGTGAATTCATATTATAAGAAGTAATTTTCAATAAGCGACTGCTAAGCTTGGCCAGGACATGTGGAAAATTCAGTATCAGGAAACTTGTGTAATCCGAGTTCATTTTAATGAGAATTGACTGTATTGTCTTTGTTATTACATTATACAAACACAACATTGTATCTTAACCTGTTTCTAAGTGTTGTAAAAAGCAAGAAGTGAAAAAAAATCGAATTTGTCTTAAACTCAACTTAATATGCTATAACACAGAAAGGGCTCTGTTATGTGTTTTGGTGGTGGTTGGCAGGGATGGGGTTAATTCCTCTCCCTGCCAAAAATATGTGAGAATGTGGCTGTTCCCAAACGAGGTAATTGGTGTTGATTGGGAACAGCCACAAACTATAAAAGAGAGCTTCCAGCGCCATTAGTGGGAGATCACGAGGGAGCTGGTTTAAGAGGAGTGTGGATGTTTGAAAGTAAAGGTAAACTTTTTTGTTAAAGTGTGTGTTGACAGGTAAATGGCTTAGCCATCCTGTGTGTTAGTCAGGGACCTGTTAAAGTGAAGGTAGGCTCTACATTTGAGCTAGTTTTTTTGTTTTGTTTGTTTATTTTGTTTTGTAATAAAAGTTTACGAAAGTGCTTCGTTGTGCAGTTCTGTGTCTGGGCCTATGTTTTAAAGGGCAAACAAGCTGACGACAGAGAGGCTACGTTGCAATGCATATACACACACATTACATAGATTGTAAAAAGTGAATACAACACACTATTCAAGGAATTAATAAAAGTATTAATGATAGTAAACACCTTAAAAAGAAATGAAGAAAATGAAAATTTGAAGCAACGTGCTATTAAAACACTTGTGCTACCATTCCCATTGAAGGAATACTTACTGAAGTCTTTGAACTAGGCACTAGATAGCTTTTGGCTTAACTGAAAGACCCAGAACGTAGCACACAGATTAATTAAATATTTTCTTACCACCACAGGTCTTCCCACCGTAAGTTGCACAGACCCATTCATGGCATTCACAACGCGGTCCGTAATATTTCCCTGGGTCAGTTACTTGACATATGCATATCCCACAATCACATTCTCCTCTGCCACTGCAAATCAAACCATCAGGAGTTCTGCAGCGCCTTTCAGACGATTCTGCAGAGAGCTTGCAAACACCAGAGGCAGTCCTATAACAGAAAAGATAACATATAACAGATTTAATTTCATAACACTATCGTTTTATGCATAGGGACCACTGACCAGCTGCATGAAATACCTTAAATGAAAATTCTCCTTTGCTTGTGCTCTAAATTGTTTCTTGAGTGCTCCAGAAAACAGCTTAACTCATTTAAGTTAATTCCTTAGATATTGGACATTTAACCTTAAGTATTATACTTACATGAAATACAAAGATATTATACAAATAGCCCTGTTTTGATTATCTATAGATCTGGCAATGCTTAGATCAATGGCGCAATAGACCCAAGCAGGGACACAATCCATATCAAAACCACAAAAGGTGGTTGGGATCCACCACAGTTTATTGGATCATTCATTATGAATGTAAATTATAAAGCTTTCTTTGAATCTAATATGATGCACAAGGACTCATGTCTGTTGCACTGAATCACCAGGTAATGCACCTGTGACCAGAAATGCAAAAATGCTTCTTGTATTATATTTCTTATATTAAGCAATCCAGGTGAATGCTGAGAAATATGTTTGTGTTTTACTAGAGAATAGGAGATTTATTTTAAAGACTTGTCTAGTTTTTCCTAAACAGAGCAGAGAACAATCAGATATCTGGCATACTACTGTACAGCTTTCCAAAAAAAACAACTGTACATACTTCCATAGGAGGCTGTGTGGTCCAGTGGTTAAAGAAAAGGGCTTGTAACCAGGAGGTCCCCAGTTCAAATCCTGGCTCACTCCCTGACTCACTGTGTGACCATGAGCAAGTCACAACCTTGACATTGTTGTAAGTGACTCTGCAGCTGATGCATAGTTCACACACCCTAGCATAACAGAGGCAGAAGTGTTAAAGGAACTAGGGGCTCTTAAAATAAACAAATCCCCTGGTCCAGATTAGATCCTCCCAATAGTACTCAAAGAAATGAAAGAAGTTATTTACACACCACTAACCAAGATCATGCAACAGTCTCTTGACATGGGTTGTAATGACAGACTGGAGAATTGCAAATGTAATACAGATCCACAAAAAGGGAGACAAAACTGAACCAGGTAACTACAGACCAATAAGCCTGACTTCTATTATATGTAAATTTATGGAAACTATAATAAGCTCCAAAATGGAAAATTACCTATATGGGAACAATATCCTGGGAGACAGTCAGCATGGTTTTAAGAAAGGGAGATCGTGTCGAACTAACCTGCTTGATTTTTTTGAGGATGCAACGTCGACAATGGATAATTGCAAAACATACCACATGGTTTATTTCGATTTCCAGAAAGCTTTTGACAAAGTCCAGTATAAAAGATTAATTCTCAAACTGAGCGGAGGAGGGATTCAAGTAAATGCATGCACATGGATTAGGGAGTGGTTAACATGTAGAAAACAGAAAGTACTGATTAGAGGAGAAACCTCAAAATGGAGCGAGGTAACCAGTGGTGTACCACAGGGATCAGTATTAGGTCCTGTACTATTCCTAATCTACATTAATGATTTAGATTCTGGTATAGTAAGCAAACATGTTAAATTTACAGACGACAGAAAAATAGGAGGAGCAACCAGAATTATCCCGGGTTTAAAAGGCATGTCGTATGCAGACAGGCTAAAAGAATTGAATCTATTCAGTCTTGAACAAAGAAGAGTACGTGGTGATCTGATTCAAACATTCAAAATTCTAAAAGGTATTGACAATGTTGACCCAGGGGACTTTTTCGACCTGAAAAAAGAAACAAGGACCAGGGGTCACAAATGGAGATTAGATAAAGGGGCGTTCAGAACAGAAAATAGGATGCACTTTTTTACACAGAGAATTGTGAGGGTCTGGAACCAACTCCCCAGTAATGTTGTTGAAGCTGACACCCTGGGATCCTTCAAGAAGCTGCTTGATGAGATTCTGGGATCAATAAGCTACTAACAACCAAACGAGCAAGATGGTCCGAATGGCCTCCTCTTGTTTGTAAACTTTCTTATGTTCTTATGTTCTTAGTCTCTGTAAGTCAACTTGGATAAAGGTATCTGCTAAATAAACAAATAAACATTATATAAAGTAGAACTACGTTTAATGATTGTCATTGGATATAAGAATGAAGATATCACTACTAAAAAATAAATGAATAAATATGTATAGCTAGATGATGTACTAGTAATTATACAACAATCTGATGCTATTGTTCCTTAAAAATACATAATTCAACAATTAAGACACATCTGCAAAGCCATATGGAGTATTCTAAACTGTGCCAATCAATGTAACTATAAAACTATTTTTTATTCTGAATAATTGCAACACCCAGCTATTGAATAAAACACTTGAACAAGGAGTTCAAGGGTTGAAATAAAACCCCATGGAATTTTACTGGCTTTCAGGGGCTCTTTGACTAGCCAATCTGCACATCAAAGATGCCCACTAATTATGTTATATAATATTCTGTTTCACACCTGCTTGGCCTAATTCTGGGTAAACAGCATGTCAGCTGCTGTAACACAAAAAAAATGCTTGCTGTCCAAAATCTGTTATTTTTTATCCTTTCTTTCCTCTCAGCAGTTTAACAAAATATTAGCTTTTTGGAATTGGAATGTATTAGATTTCATCCACTTTTAACACATTTTTTACCTGACTGTTATAAACATTCCTTCTACTTTATTATTTAAGTTATTTTCTTAACTTTTATCTTAAATGGTGGTTACATGGAAAGAGTCACTTGCACAGCCATAAGAGGTTCGCAAATGAACAGGTTTCAAGTTTAGTTCGATGAAATAAGCCAACATATTTAGACTTCCTGTGTTAGAGTGTCGCAAATTTTGTCTTTAGTACTTTCCTCTAGTTGTTAACAGAACTACCGTGGGCAGTTAATTGTAAATTAATTATAGTGCTTTTTTTAACTAGCAGCTTTTGTTGTAGTCGTGCACTGCTCCTACGACTGTCCCAATACTTGGCAGCCCGCTTTATAATAAATAACATGAATATCTCACTGGTTTAAATCTAGCACACAAGTTTACTTAGCTGCACGGTAAGCGAAAATAAAATTTCTACTGCTTTTAACGAAAGCAACGCGTATTTATGCTAGGGTGCAATCCAAACATTAGGGATACTCATCAGTGGAGAAGGAAAGAGGATTATCTTAACGTTGCTTACTGATTTCAGTTCAGTTACTGAGAAATTGACGTGGACATTTAAGTGACTGCAATGCTTACAAACATCCGTGGTTGTATGTTCTTGGTTATTTTTTTTTAATTTTTTTTAAAGTTGTAATAAATTATTTGAAGAAATAAAACGGAAGCGATAATACTTTCTTTTTGATAAGCTGTTTTAAAACTTTACCCAGTCCTATTACAGGTTTGTATCACAAAGCATTGCATACAGTTTGAAACCTTTATACGAGTACTGTTACATTGTTTCCATAACACGCTATGCCTTAGTTGTCCTGATAGAATATTAACTGCATAAACAGCTGAACTTCAAAACTTTATATATATATATATATATATATATATATATATATATATATATATATATATATATATATATATATATATATATATATATAGATTGAAACTTTTATTAAGACACTTATCTGATACGTATAACAAGGGATTAGTGTCAAACATTTATTTGTACAATAGTGCATTTTTGTGGTTTCATTTTGTAAAGATATTTTAATTCAATTGTTTATCATCCAATACAGCTTAATAAAAGCACAAAAACAAGTTACAAATGTTACATTCGTAAGGGGAAGGACTAACTTCATCCACTTTTCTGGTCTTCCAAAACAATAACTTGCTTCTGCTCCCATATGGTTACAGACTTATTTAATAAACAAATGATTTAAAAAGCCAGAACAAAACCAAACAACTTACCTCAGTGACTGGGAAAAACTTTGTTGAACAACTGGGAGGATAATCAAAACCAAAGAAGTAAAAACGGAGTACATTAAAGCCTCTGCAGGCATGGTTAGATCCCAGGGAAACCTAAAGTTAATGCCTTCAGGAGTTTATACTTTTCTAAACAAAAGGAGAGCAGGGTAAAAAGGCTCAAAGCTGGCCAAAACCGGCTCAACTCTTCAGAGGCCAATAGCTCTCCCCATGCAAGTGCCTTTGATTAGTTCTGACTGTTAGTGCTTGAGCAGTCTGGGAGGAACACAGTGCCAAACCCAAAAGTTTAGAGACCAGTCAGGGAGGTAATTAGAAACAGTTGTGTACCCAGATGGTTGATCGTTGTGATGGGGTCTTGTCCTTCTGGATTTATATTGATATTTTCCATTAGATTATTATGGATTTATTTCAAAAGTGCATTTTTCTGTATTCCAGAGTGAGGCTGAGAGTCTAAACAATTCTTACATCTATATTTATGTATTTAATTATCTGTTTGAGTAAATACTTTTTTTTACTGTTGCCTTAAAAAAAATAAAACAACAAAAACAACTACTTTGTTCTTGATATGTTTAACTTCTGTGCTGTTTATAATAAGCAGGCACAGCACATCTTCAGTTGTATCATGTGTAATACTCTGAACCTTTATTGATAAACATGATATGATTGAGCAGGGGACTGACTGATGGAAGCCTTTACCAGCATGTACAGTACTTTTCCTGTGATATTATAACCTCACTCTAAAGAACGTGGAGATAGGTATGCATCATGAATACCAACCAGCGCTAATATATATATATATAAAAAAACAGCAACTACCAAGTTTCATCAAAACTGAATAAGCTTTTCCCAAGACAAGACCAATAACACATGACTGATACGAGAAAGTACAAAGCACAGTCCCAGATGTATGACTGCCTGCTTATTTAGACTTAAATTGTCACGGAACAGCTCTCATCTTAGAATCACATTAAAAAAAAAAAAAAGTCAGGGGAAAAAAGTCAGTACTGGCCACACAATGGAATGGGGCAGATTAATTAAGACTGCAAAGCCTTCTTAATTTTTGTTGTTGTCGTTGCTAAAATAATAATAATAATAATAATAATAATAATAATAATAATAATAATAATAATAATAATAATAATAATAATAATAATAAATAAATAAATAAATAAAGGTGTTGTGTGTAAATATTACTAGACAAAGACAATATATTAATACTCTTTGTCAGAAATAATGTTATTTGTTTTTATGTGCAAAACCTAAACTCCTCTCTGCAAGACTCGCCACTAGCGATGCCTGAATGTTCACTGCTACTATGGTATTGATGGCAGCTCCCGGTTTGCTTGGACTGAGTGTCTGGATTATTAGCAGCTGTTCATCTGATTTGCGAGAAAAACAAATCAACCTGCGACCAACCCCGTTGAAGTAAAAGGACCAGGATACAGCAGCTGAATAAATAGAATGCAAGAAGCGGAATTGAAGATTAAAACGGGTCAGATTAAAACCGCACGTAAGTAATGTTGCATGTACACAGTTTTATTTAAAATCAATTTAAAACGTGATGCTATCTTTTAAGTTGTAATAAGATAGTCCGCTGCATGATTCTACTGTGATTATTGGCTTTTACAGAAGGAAGACAAGGTCCGTCTGGTGCCAAGGCCGAGGATTAAAGACCTAATATCAGGTTGTGAATGCAATGATTAACCACGAAAAACATTTTGCTCTTATTGTATTGAGCTATGTTACGTCTTCTGCAAAATAATAATACAAACATAGTTGATAAATATAAACAAAACACAGACATCCTCACTCGTTTCCATAGTAACGCACTGCCGTTGTCATTGTTGCTCTGTTTGGGAAGGAGCCCCCTGTTTTTACTCGTCATGGAACAGCCCTTGGTAGGTTTAGTAACCTCGACAATTGCAGGTATCTTGGGTACTATTTGCTGGCGTAGATACCTGCAGTATCATTTTGCAGGGCCCAATGTTTTATTTTGACAGCAATGCAGTAAGGGATGATTTGTTTTTGTTTGTTTTTTTGTATGGATTTTATTTTTATTAAGGATATATATATATATATATATATATATACCTCTCTCTCTCTCTCTCTCTCTCTCTCTCTCTCTCTCTCTCTCTCTCTCTCTCTCTCTCTCTCTCTCTCTCTCTCTCTCTCTCTCTCTCTCTCTCTCTCTCTCTCTATATATATATATATATATATATATATATATATATATATATATATATATATATAATATATATCTATATCTATCTCCTTATCTGTGGAGATATGGACCTTAAGATTTGGCTCATTACTGTCAAAAATGATCTGCAATCTCCCGTTATTCTCTTTTGTGTCAGGTGTTATTTCTTAATTAATTCATCTTAGAATCACAAAAAATTCAAATTGCATTGCGGCCAGTCAGTTATTTTGAGCTGCAGCCTATGTAAGCTTAACCCTATGTAATTACTCAACATGCACAAATAATGATCCGCAGTTATGAAATTGAGGGTCTCAACGAGCGCATCGGTCTATTTAGCAGCCTCACTTGCAGCCCAAAGGTGAAGGAGTTAGGAGTACAGAGAGCAGTAGGTGCTGTATAACATTTGTGGAGCATGAAAATACAAGCCAAAAAAAAAATGTCAGAGGAAGGGCAGCAAAGTCCTCTTGGCACATGGAAAAGAAAATAAGTTTTCTGAATAGGAGCTGAGAATCCTTACGGCTGAGGTCACTCAGCATTAAACAGAGTTGTTTGGAAAAGCCTCAGCCAACATCAATTATGCTAGTATCCTTAGGACATTATATGTATTGGCCTGCCCCTTTCAGCATGACATCCAGAAATTTGCCTAGGACTCTGGAAAAGGTGGATTGGGCTGTCCCTCCAGACATTCCAACTGTGGTCTGAAAGGAACCAGAGGCTAAGTAGTGCAGAGAACACAGCACTTTCACATGTGCAGAGATAGCGGTCCCTATATTGACGTTGGGGTCTAGCTCATCCCTCAGTTATTAGGTCTAGGATGACCTGTGGAGTGAGACGATAACGCTTTAGCATCGCATCCTCCGGCATCCCAAACAAAGTGACCCTTGGATTATATTGTTTGTGCCCACTTAGTATCCAGATCCTGCCCAATTCCATGCTTTTGCCTTCATTTGAATGCATTTAAATTTCATTTTAATGAATTAATGAGTGCTCATTTGATAGCGGTTGCAGAATGCCAGGTGAACACCATTCTTTACATACACCGCATTTTATACCAGTTTTCACCTCTTTGGTCCTACTACTTTTTGTGACAATCCATCAGTGATCACAGGATAATCACCATTCAGTCACTGCAGTGTTTAGACAACTTCTGTTTTTGTGATACTGTCATGACCTTTGAGACTGTTCCTCATGGAAGATCAGTAATTTGTACAGTATTGAATTAGGAAGCACCTGCCAACTGAGTGCCTACAATACTCGCAGTCCTAACACAGCCCATCAAAACTGATTTGTAACCGGGAGATGCAGGCTTTATAAATAACAGAAAACATGACGGGTTCCATTTGCATTGCAAAAAATAAAATAAAAATAGACTATTAGTTACATGAAGGACAGCACATATGCACAAGTGTACAGGTTTTATTGCAGCAAAGGCGGGATCTCCTGCACCCCCCCCCCCCCCCCCCATACACTTTTTACAAGGGGCAAAGCTGCAGGATCACTATAACTCCTTATTCCTGAATCATGAATGTTATAAATGTAAATGTAAGTCTAATCATACCGTATAAATAGAAATGACTAAACTTGTAAATACTTAAGCATGATTTTTGTCATTAGAGATTAATTTATTAAGTGTTTTGTTTGTTCTCAAGTTTTACTAAGTGGTTAAATGATTGTTTCAAAATACAGCCGTTTATATGTAGCTACTGAAACCCTTACTGGAATTAATGCTGGTAGGCCTATCGCTGTTTACCAATCAATACAGTACTTGGTGGAAGTGAGTGCAGAGCAAACGTTTCATACGAAAGGCCTTTCAAGTTGGAAAAAGGCAACTGAATACTGTACCTATTACTAAAAAAGCAGTTCACATGTTTCCATAGCTGTGAATTCAACCTCCCCCAGCCCCGGCCCCGGCCCCAAATACCGCCTATAGGTTACTGACTTGAGATGTTTCTATATGTTATAATTAAACAAACCTGCCACATCCCCTCAGTTGCCGCTACAGTGGCTTAGTCACTATATGCTTTCCTCTTCATTTAAGCCATGTTTTCACACTGGCTTGCGCGTCTCTGCCACCCTTTGTGTTTGCGCCTGCTATTTCCACAAGACCCATACCTCCTCAAGCACAGGTATATGACCACACCCCAGGCAGACGTACAGTAGCTCTGGCTGTGACATTTAGCTGTGATAGATTTTGAAATTGCTAATTATTTTGGCCAAACATGTTTCTTGTAATCATTCAGTATTCAGAATATTACATATGGAATACTAGAATATTCTGAATGCTCTGTATGCATGCAGGCGGATTTCTCTTATTCCTTTCATATTCTGCGTTTACATGGTAAATGGAATATTCCTTTTATGCCATTAACACATGCACCTTGCTTCCCACTGCAAACCAAGAGTGCTGACTGTAGTAGAATAGTTTGTTGTTGTAAAGAGCTGGTGGTGTGGACGTATATATTTCTGTTATTTTAGTTTTTTCAGGTATGGAATCTGATATTTTGAGATTGTATAGATGCTTGTGGGTCTTAATTCAGTGCAATGTGTTCACGCAGACATGCACGCTTATGTCTTTATTAATATAACAAGGAGACAGATTGAAGATGAGTTGCTCCTGTTTAGCCACGCACATCGTCAACAGAGCCTACATTAAACAAATGTACAGTAGAATAATAACCATAGTAAATACATAAAGCAAATACTGTGTGTGTGTGTTTATATAATTTTGTCATCACATGCATAGTTGCTTTTTCAAAGAGCATTTGATTGAATTTCTGTTACCAAGCTGTAATTGTATGTAAATAAATATATGCTGTTTTTTAAATTTAGATGTATATTTGCAGATCTAGCATGTATTGATATTTGTTTTTGATATAGCCTTTTGTACTCAAATTGTAAGAGCATTATATTGTATCTATTAAGCGCCCCAATACCTAATAGTGAGTGGCACTTTAGAAATTTTGAAAAATAAATAGATAATATACAGACGTGCTCAAATTTGTTGGTACCCCTCCACAAAAAACGAAGAATGCACAATTTTCTCTGAAATAACTTGAAACTGACAAAAGTAATTGGCATCCACCATTGTTTATTCCATATTTAATAGAAATCAGACTTTGCTTTTGATTTTTTATTCAACATAATATTGTAAATAAGAAAACAAATGAAAATGACATGGACAGAAATGATGGGACCGCTAACCTAATATTTTGTTGCACAACCTTTAGAGGCAATCACTGCAATCAAACGTTTTCTGTAGCTCTCAATGAGACTTCTGCACCTGTTAACAGGTAGTTTGGCCCACTCTTCCTGAGCAAACTGCTCCAGCTGTCTCAGGTTTGATGGGTGCCTTCTCCAGACTGCAAGTTTCAGCTCTTTCCATAGATGTTTGATAGGATTCAGATCAGGACTCATAGGAGGCCAGTTCAGAATAGTCCGATGTTTTGTTCTTATCCATTCTTGGGTGCTTTTAGCTGTGTGTTTTGGGTCATTATCCTGTTGGAGGACCCATGACCTGCAACTGAGACAGAGCTTTCTGACACTGGGCAGTACGTTTCGCTCCAGAATGCCTTGATAGTCTTGAGATTTCATTGTGCCCTGCACAGATTCAAGGCACCCTGTGCCAGGCGCAGCAAAGCAGCCCCAAAACATAACCGAGCCTCCTCCATGTTTCCCTGTAGGTATGGTGTTCTTTTCTTTGAAAGCTTCATTTTTTCGTCTGTGAACATAGAGCTGATATGACTTGCCAAAAAGCTCCAGTTTTGACTCATCTGTCCAAAGGACATTCTCCCAGAAGGATTGTGGCTTGTCAATATGCATTTTAGCAAATTCCAGTCTGGCTTTTTTATGTTTTTCTTTCAAAAGTGGAGTCCTCCTGGGTCTTCTTCCATGGAGCCCACTTTCGCTCAAAAAGCGACGGATGGTGCGCTCAGAAACTGACGTACCTTCACCTTGGAGTTCAGCTTGTATCTCTTTGGCAGTTATCCTTGGTTCTTTTTCTACCATTCGCACTATCCTTCTGTTCAATCTGGAGTCGATTTTCCTCTTGCAGCCGCGCCCCGGGAGGTTGGCTACAGTTCCATGGACCTTAAACTTCTTAATAATATTTGCAACTGTTGTCACAGGAACATCAAGCTGCTTGGAGATGGTCTTGTAGCCTTTACCTTTACCATGCTTGTCTATTATTTTCTTTCTGATCTCCTCAGACAACTCTCTCCTTTGCTTTCTCTGGTCCATGTTCAGTATGGTGCACACAATGATACCAAACAGCACAGTGACTACTTTTCTCCATTTAAATAGGCTGAATGACTAATTACAAGATTGGAGACATGTGTGATACTAATTAAAGAAACTAATTAGTTTGAAATATCACTATAATCCAATTATTTATCATCTTTTCTAAGGGGTACCAACAAATGTGTCCAGGCCATTTTAGAATATCTTTGTAGAATAAGCAATAATTCATCTCTTTTCACAGCTTCTTTGCTTTATTCTATGACATACCAAAGGCATGCAAGTATACATGATAAAATAGCTTTTAATTTCATCACTTTTCAGGAGGAATGAAGCATTATTTCAATGAGCTGTAAGGGTACCAACAAATTTGAGCACGTCTGTATATGTGCTGGCTAATACAGCCATAATAATTATTTTCCTTCAGTGTCGTCAGTCAGCTGGTCAGGGTAACTTTCTTCTTCAAACCCGGTGTCCACACCACGCCGGTGTGAAAGGGCACCCCGTAAGATAGTGTACCCCTTACATAATAATACATAATCCTTTAAAACTTTACATCGATGACAAACTTGATCCACAGTTCTCTCAAATCCCCCTTCATGATGTTTTCCACCATCCTTTTAAACACTTGTGCACATCTCTGTTTAAGAACATAAGAAAGTTTACAAACGAGAGGAGGCCATTCGGCCCATCTTGCTTGTTTGTTTGTTAGTAGCTTATTGATCCCAGAATCTCATCAAGCAGCTTCTTGAAGGATCCCAGGACAACATCGCTGGGGAGTTGGTTCCAGGCACCCACAATTCTCTGTGTAAAAAGTGCCTCCTATTTTCTCTTCTGAATGCCCCTTTATCTAATCTCCATTTTGTCCTTGTTTCTTTTTTCAGGTCAAAAAAGTCCCTTTCGTCGACATTCCCTAATCCATGTGCATGCATTTCCTTGAATCTCTACTGCGTTCAGTTTGACAATTAATCATTTATGCAGGACTTTGTCAAAAGCTTTCTGGAAATCTAAATAAACCATATCATATGCTTTGCAATTATCCATTGTCGATGTTGCATCCTCAAAAAAATCAGGCAGGTTAGTTAGACACGATTTCCCTTTCCTAAAACCATGCAGATGGTCTCCGAGGATACCATATAGGTAATTTTCCATTTTGGATCTTATTATAGTTTCCATAAGTTTACATATAATAGAAGTCAGGCTTATTGGTCTGTAGTTACCTGGTTCAGTTTTGTCTCACTTTTTGTGGATCGGCATTACGTTTGCAATTCTCCAGTCTGTCGGTAGAACGCCTGTCTGAAGAGACTGTTGCATGATCTTGGTTAGCGGTTTGTAAATAACTTCTTTAATTTCTTAGAGTACTACCGAGATCCGGCCCAGGGGGATTTGTTTATTTTAAGAGCTCCTAGTCCCTTTAACACTTCTGCCTCTGTTATGCTAGGGTGTGTGAACTATGCATCAGCTGCAGAGTCACTTACAACAATGTCAAGGTTGTGACTTGCTCATGGTCACACAGTGAGTCAGGGAGTGAGCCAGGATTTGAACTGGGGACCTCCTGGTTACAAACCCTTTTCTTTAACCACTGGACCACATAGCCTTCTATGGAAGTATGTACAGTTTTTTTTTTTTTTGGAAAGCTGTACAGTAGTGTGTCAGATATCTGATAGTTCTTTGGAAAGCTGTACAGTAGTGTGCCAGATATCTGATAGTTCTGTCTACTTTTGGGATGTGATTGTTTTGCGCCTCTAGTACTATATTTTTGAAAAATAGCCATGCTTTTTCTGTGGATGTGTTCTCTATTTTGCTCCAGTCTACTTCTGTTAGTCTCTGCTTCATTCCCTCATAGTTGGCCATATAATTGCAAACCTTAGCTTTAGTCGTTACTTTTATGGTTTTAAAAAGCACTCAAATGAGACCATGTTGTGATCTGAGTTTGCCAATGGTTCTCTGACCTCTGTTTTAGTTATTCTGTCTTTGATATTTGAAAAGACTAAATCAAGGCATGCCTCCCCTCTAGTTGGCGCACTGACAAATTGCATTAGGAAACAGTCATTTATCATTTCTACCATTTCAATTTCGGTTGTCGTGTTTCCCACCGATCTTCCCATTTTATATGGGGAAAGTTGAAATCCGCCATTAGTATGGCTTCTCCTTTGTTACACACATTTCTAATGTCATTGTATAACAGATTATTTTGCTTGGTGTCTGAATTTGGCGGTCTATAGCATGCCCCTATTATTATGCCCATTGAATTTGTGTCCATTATTCTGACCCATATTGATTGTGCATTGTTTTTTTTCTTCTAGATTTAACACCTAGGCTTTAAGACTATTTTTGATGTATAGCGCTACCCCTCCTGCCTGTCTTTCCTATAGAGTGTACCCACTAATATTATATTCGTCTCCATCCCTCTCGGATAACCAAGTTTCTGTAACACCTATCACATCATAGTTAGTTGTTAGTGCAGTAGCTTCAAGTTGTAACATTTTGTTTTTGAGACTTCTAGCATTTAGATAAATTCATGTAATGGCTATCTTACCTGAGTTGTTGCCCTTGTTTTGATGTAGTCTCCCTTCTTTTTTTTGTTGATTTCTCCCCCCTTCCTTTGTAGTTTAAATGCTTCTGAACCATCAAGCTGTTTTATGATTTTAAAATCCTTAATAAAAGTGATGTCTCCTCATCAGACCAAAAGTAGCTGGGTTTTCTCATACGTGCCATCATGTTTACTGCTGGGAGTATTTCTTGTTGTGCGTGTCTGTTATGGGTTTCGCTTCATAGTCGGAATATGCTGATTACATGGCTTTATATTCCACTCGTATTCCGCATACTTGGAATATGCAACCTCCAGTATTCCAAATAAGCAGAGGTGGAATATTCACCTTCATATTCCGAATATGCTGTTTACATGGTGGAAAGTATGATTATTCAGTATTCCAAATAATAGTGGAATATTACTGGCCATGTAAATGCACTGATTGAGATACAGTATAGTGCTTGCAGTGGAATCGTGACACTCATCCCGTCAAGACACGACCCCTTAACTAGTGCAAAAGGTGTTAAAATATCTGCAAAGCCAGGCTGCTTGCTTATTCAGTGAGTGCGTGGAAACGCGGCTCAAGTTACTCTTGTCCTGGTTCTCAGTCTCATACACTATCTTTTGTCCTGCCGTTCTGTTTCTCGGTAGTTAAGCCTTTACTCTATACATTCTGATCTCTCCTACTTCTTGACTTGTCCCCCAGCTACTTCTGCTGTCACAAGTGATTTGGCATGTCACTTTGTTACATCCACTGTCTTCCAGGATTTTACCCTGTCACCTGTCCTCTTTCCCCCCACTTACTCATCTAATCACCGTTTGAGTGCTCTACATTATGTAAACAAGACACCTGTCTACTACTTAACAATGTTATGCTTTTTTTATTATTTATTATTTGACTTTGTCTCTTTTTCCACTTTTATTCTCTTGAGATGCATTATTTATTATTGCTTTTGTATTTGTCTTTAATACTGTATTATGTGTTGGTACTCCTGGATTTGCCAGGGACAGGTTGATGTGACAGTAACAGTTTCAGTTGTGCCTGACTCTGTCCGTAGCTGCTGTGGATATCAGGAAGGGTGGAACCTGAATATTGGGGGTAGATGTTACACTCAAATATGTAAAAGGATATATTACATTGCTTTGATTTATTGGAGATTTAAGTGTTGCTTTACTACAGCTCTACATTGGTTGTTCTTATTTTTTTCAGTGATAAATATGGATCAGTTTAGGTTTTGTGTGATGTTTTCTTAGGTACTACGTATTATTGATTTCCTTTTTTACTGGTATAGAGTGCATCTTACATTTGTTAATATTTGCTGGTGAAGTTTTACCAACATAGGGCCTTGTTCTTCATTTTGTCCAAGATTATTTACAGAGAGTTCAGGATCTCATTGATTCATTTCTGCGTACTGTTAAAACTACAAGGTGAAATAAAAACGATCTCAGTCTACTGGAAAACTCTTGGTGTATCATTGTTGTGGTACTATTGATTACTGCAGCAATATGTAATTGACTTTGTCAGAGGTGACAGACATTTATTGATACTTTGACAAATGGGTTGTTGTAAATACAGCTTTTGAAGTTAAACAAGGGCTTTCTTATATATATATATATATATATATATATATATATATATATATATATATATATATATATATATATATATATATATATAATACAGTAAAAAAATAAATATATACAGTATATATATATATATATATATATATATATATATATATATACAGTACTGTGCAAAAGTTTTAGGCAGGTGTGAAAAAATGCTGTAAAGTAAGAATGCTTTCAAAAAGACATGTTAATAGATTATATTTATCAATTAACTAAATACAAAGTGAGTGAACAGAAGAAAAATCTACATCAAATCCATATTTGGTGTGACCACCCTTTGCCTTCAAAACAGCATCAATTCTTCTAGGTACACTTGCACAAAGTCAGGGATTTTGTAGGCATATAGTCAGGTGTATGATTAAACAATTATACCAAACAGGTGCTAATGATCATCAATTCAATATGTAGGTTGAAACACAATCATTAACTGAAACAGAAACAACTGTGTAGGAGTAATAGAACTGGGTGAGGAACAGCCAAACTCGGCTAACAAGGTGAGGTTGCTGAAGCCGGTTTACTGTCAAAAGTCATACACCATGGCAAGACTGAGCACAGCAACAAGACACAAGGTAGTTATACTGCACCAGCAAGGTCTCTCCCAGGCAGAAATTTCAAGGCAGACAGGGGTTTCCAGATGTGCTGTCCAAGCTCTTTTGAAGACGCACAAAGAAACGGGCAACGTTGAGGACTGTAGACGCAGTGGTCGGCCAAGGAAACTTACTGCAGCAGATGAAAGACACATCATGCTTACTTCCCTTCGCAATCAGAAGATGTCCAGCAGTGCCATCAGCTTAGAATTGGCAGAAAACAGTGGGACCCTGGTACACCCATCTACTGTCCGGAGAAGTCTGGTCAGAAGTGGCCTTCATGGAAGACTTGCGGCCAAAAAGCCATACCTCCGACGTGGAAACAAGGCCAAGCGACTCAACAATGCACGAAAACACAGGAACTGGGGTGCAGAAAAATGGCAGCAGGTGCTCTGGACTGATGAGTCAAAATTTGAAATATTTGGCTGTAGCAGAAGGCAGTTTGTTCGCCAAAAGGCTGGAGAGCGGTACACAAATGAGTGTCTGCAGGCAACAGTGAAGCATGGTGGAGGTTCCTTGCAAGTTTGGGGCTGCATTTCTGCAAATGGAGTTGGGGATTTGGTCAGAATTAATGGTCTCCTCAATGCTGAGAAGTACAGGCAGATACTTATCCATCATGCAATACCATCAGGGAGGCATCTGATTGGCCCCAAATTTATTCTGCAGCATGACAACGACCCCAAACATACAGCAAAAGTCATTAAGAACTATCTTCAGCGTAAAGAAGAACAAGGAGTCCTGGAAGTGATGGTATGGCCCCCACAGAGCCCTGATCTCAACATCATCGAGTCTGTCTGGGATTACATGAAGAGAGAGAAGCAACTGAGGCTGCCTAAATCCACAGAAGAACTGTGGTTAGTTCTCCAAGATGTTTGGGCCAACCTACCTGCCAAGTTCCTTCAAAAACTGTGTGCAAGTGTACCTAGAAGAATTGATGCTGTTTTGAAGGCAAAGGGTGGTCACACAAAATATTGATTTGATGTAGATTTTTCTTCTGTTCACTCACATTGCATTTTGTTAATTGATAAATATAAACTATTAACATGTCTATTTTTGAAAGCATTCTTACTTTACAGCATTTTTTCACACCTGCCTAAAACTTTTGCACAGTACTGTATATATATATATATATATATGTGTGTGTATATGTTGAATTTTGAAGTTACAATTTGATCTACTTTATTTTAAAGCCATGCTTTGAAACAACGATTGATTGTAGAGACAGAAACGCAAGATTCCAATACTTGTTATTTGTTCAGACAAAGAATTCCACCAACCTGATCTACAGTAGGCCTGTCTATCCTTTTTCACATGAACTCACATAAACTTCAAAATATCCCAAATGGATTAGTCTGCTGTGTCAGAAAATAGTCTATAATGTGAACTTATAGGGAAATATGTACTGATGGCTTTTTGGACAACTCACTGTGAAAGACGACAGAAACACATGCTAAATCATGAAGTGCACATACCACAGATAATTCCTGGCAATATGATTTTTGTTAGATCGTCATGTGATGTGACATTATGGGAGCCTATGGGTGAGTGAGATCTGTATGATGGCTATCTAAACAATCAACGGAAGACATTCTAGCTGTAAGTGTAAATAAAATATGATAGTTCATAGTTGGGTAAAAAGGCTTTGTTACCCAGACTGGAAGGAAGCAACAGTTTTATTTGAAAAGGGCATACAAAATCTTAAGAGCATGCACATGACATTTATGACCCAGGCTGAAGCCATATTAAAGGAAGACCATCTACAGTGCGGTTTTTAGTGTAAGGGTACGTTGATGTTGCTGCATGTGGGCAATTGGACTTTGGGCAGTAAGATGCTGTTCACAAACGTCTTCTGTAGTGTGATATTTTTCTAATGGCAGGAATCAGGAGGTGTTGAAATCCCCCCGCTGGTAGTCTCTCACAGATTTCCACATCTTTATTACCTGGGGATGGGTCCACCAATGAGGAGTCTGACAGTGAGTGATGTTATCCCATGGGTGGTCTGTTTACTGCACCTTACTGAATGTTGCATATGCTACTGTATGTCAGATGTTGTTAACGTGTCTATTTGCACTTGTATGTTGGTTTAACACATATACCACGTTTCCTTGTCGTGAGGTATTTGCAGGATATGCCAAATCGCATGTTATGTGCCATTCTGGAACAGTTTCAGCCTTATCTTTGGTATGTGCACTTTGTTATTGTGGCTGTGTGGTTGCCCTGCATCATGATGCTGATTGTCTAAATGGTCATTGCACAGACCACCACACCCATTATGTTACATTTGATGTCCTCTCATTTTCAAAAGCGTCTGACTCCCAGGTAAGTTATCAAACAATTTAATAACAACAACAACAACAAAAATGTTGTAATACAGAATGTTATTCATTTGGTTTGTAGTGTTTCATAATGATGTTAGCTCAAATGGTGATTGGACAGAACATACTCTTCCATAGTGCATCATTGTGTGCAGCATATCAGTGTTTTCCTGCATGGCAGATTTGGTGACATTCTGGAATGGGACTTTGATACTCCTTTGGCCCTTTCTTACTTCATGCACCAGTCCTCATGTTATGTGCTGAAACTACTGGATTCGTTTCAGAGTTTTATTTTCATTGTGCTGAATTCCCCAAATTATGTTATTTGTTGTTTTAAGTTGTTTTTTTAAGTTGTTTGCACTCTGCCTTAATTGGATACCCCAGTTTAAGGGGCACACAATATAAAAGTACATGTAATGCGTAAGTAAAAGGAAGTATGACACAGCTGTAATTAAAGAAAGTGTTGTTATTGCATACTTTTTTGACCCTGAACACAGTGTTTACAAGAATTCTCATATTTTACTTTGCTTTGTATCCCATGTTGTCTGTAATTCAGTAATATATTTTTAAACAAGCACATCGTGGGTCAAAAATCAACAAGGTAATACATTTCTCAACTTGCACTCTGGAGTCAGACAGCAGAATGAGGATAGGTCTTACAGGCTTCCTGTTTTCTGTTCCCAATAACTATTCATTTCCATCAAAGCATCAGCATTGTTTCAGGAGGGAGCCTAATCTTGTTACACTATTATGCACTGTGGCAGGACTGAGGTCTGCCCCTGTAAAACATAGTTTTGTGTCCTTGTGTGGTTTTTTTTTTTTTTTTTGGAATGTCCAATTATTATTATTCAACCTGGCTCACCGCTGCAACCCCCGAACCGAATCAAAAGAGATGAAGACTAGCGCTCACATCCTCTGAAACGAGTGCCATCAGCCGTCCGCTTTTTTTTCACTCAGCAAGCTTGCCGTGCAGCCATATCCAGAACTTAGTGTCGGAGGACCACGCAGTTCTGAATTGCGGCACCTGGCCATCCACAGGGGTTGCTGGTGTGTGGTGAGCTAAGGACTCCCCAGCTGACCTAACCCCTACCCAGCCCAGGCAGCACTTGGCCAGTTGTGCGCTGCCCCCTGGGAACTCCGTGGTCGGCAGTGGCATAGCCTGGATTCGAACCGGTGATCCCCAAGCTATAGAGGGCATCATGCACTCCGGGCGGAGTGCCTTCAATGGGTGCGCCACTCAGGAGCCTATAGTTTTGTTTATTTATAAATATGGTTTAGTGGGATTTGTTAGATTTTTGTAATAAACATTTATAGTGTTCTGAATTAAAGTATGTGCTAGATATGGCAGGGCAGGGAGATTAAACTTCCCTCCCAGCCTAATTGAAAGGAATGTGCAGCACATGGCCATGATCAATTAACACTGGTCACCTGCCTTTAAAAAGGGGCTGGAAAGCCAAGCCCTTTTTTCTTGGTTCTCCATTTTGTTGTTCTTTGTCAGCAAGCTGGACTGGGAATCCTCATGACTGTGCATACGAACCACGGTGAGCAAAAAAAGCATCCGCTAGTGATCACCGTGTGTGTTAACTGGGATCTGAGGGCTCAGCATAGGGATTAGTTTAAGGGATTTTAATCCCACCCCAGTTTGGTAGGGAGCGTGGTAGGGAGAAGGTTCCTGAAGTGGGACCTCCCTTAGTGGGAGCAGCACTGAGCCACGGGATGGCAAATGTTTGTTTTAGCGTGTTTGCCCACTGTGTTTTGTGTTTTTTGTATTATGGACACCTGTCTTTGTTCACTAGGGATACCATTGCTGGCATCCCCCTAGTGGTGGCCACCAACCACTGCAACTGCCGTTTCATAATAAAACCTGGACACCTGAGCGGCGTTTCAACTACAAACCCTCTGTGTCTGTTTAAATATCTCAGCGCATACCCCTATTGTGATAGGACCCAATGACAAATAACCTTTCTTCTGGCAAATGTTCTTGAGCAAAAGTTGACAAATGTAATCACCGGCTGATTTATGACCTTTCATTTGAGAACCAAAACAATCCGTATTGAGTTGAAAAATACATTATTGCAATATGGACAGCACAAGCAAGTTAATGCAGGGGGTACTGTAACCCTTTTAAAGTATTACATTTTAACAGTTTGTAATGTTTAGACTTTGATGTAATCCACCTTGTTTGCAAAGACAGCAGTTGCCTCCCAGAACTTCATACATACACCTCCTTATTGTACTATATTGTAATATTACAATAAAATACAAACATGCAGCTTGTGTATGTACATGTTGTCCAATTGGAAACTGGCTCAACCTTTATTTTCTTCTGCAGTTTGAGTTAGAGAATGAGCAAGATTTACATTGGTAACATGCATGAAATCAAACCGAAGAACGAAGAGCCTGTTTACCAAGGTTGTAAATGGTTTAGAAGTCGTTTCTACACATTTTTAAATTTATGTAAACATTGTCAAGCACATTTAATGTCATATCACCCTGTGGTATTCTTGTATCCAAAGATAATCATACTTTTACAAAAGTAATGAATAAAATGAGGTGATTTGTAATTTTTTTTCCCCCCCAGATATACTCCTTGTATAGCACTACTAGTCCTAGCATGCTGAAACGGAAGCAAAGTTCGCGGGTAGAAACCCAGCCCGTGACAGATTTTGGTCCAGACGAAACTCTAGCTGACAACGCAGATATTCTGTGGATAAATAAAGCAGTGAGTATCACCCTCCTATGAAACCCGGCACCTTTAAACAGTTGGTACTTTTTTTTGTGTGTGTAAAAATGTTGCGTGTTTGCAATATATAAAGCAATAATATGATCTTTCTTCTGATTTTAGTGGGTGCACTCTTTGCTTCGTGCGTGTGCAATAATCAGCGTCATCTCTGTGTGCATGAATACCCCAAAGACATTTGAGCATTACCCACCCCTTCAATATGTGACCTTTGCCCTGGACACTCTGCTGATGTTCCTCTTTTCTGCTGAGATGATAGCAAAAATGCACATCCGAGGCATCATTAAGGTAAATATCTCAAGGAGAATATATGTATGTATGTATGTATGTATGTATGTATGTATGTATGTATGTATGTATGGTACTTTTTTACTACCAAAGTAAAAAAAAAAAAAAGTTAATATAATCTTTACCACAATGAATCATTTAATAGTGTAAAAAGTAAGATGAGAAATATGTGGTTTTGTGCTTTTTAAAGTACGTGGAGCTAACTAAATAATTGCAGGAAATCATACCTAACATATATTTGTGTAATTTAAAGCTACTAATAAACTACATTTATTGATCACTCATTACAGATATTTCACTGCTGTTCTGCTACACCCTGCACTCTATTTCAAGAGGTCACAGGGACGAACGTAGAGTGACTGGTTACTGAGAGAGTAACCAGCTTATCGGCATTTATTTACCCAACAGAATAGTCTTCACTTTTACAGTTAATCTGATTTGGACAATATTTTTCTACTAGCTTGAGAAACATAAATGGAAATCCCAAACTATATTTCCTTAATTGTGTCTTATAACTTGTCCAGTGATAACAAATTAAAATTTAAAATACTGATAAACTCCCACAGCAGATAAGTGATTGTCATAGGCAGCAAGCATTAACATGAGAGAGGGGACAGTTCCAGTGACTAAGCACAGAGAACTACCAAGTGAAAACAGATGCAGATCAGAAATGGTAAAACCACACAACGTGCAGAAGATAATGTCAATAACTTTCAATGGAAAGTGAAGCATCTACAAACTATGAGATCTGGAAATAGAGATGTTAGAAATAAATTATTATGGCTAAAGTGTGTGCACATGAAAGTTAGTGAATGGTTAACAGGAGACTGCCCGTCCCTTCATAAATACCAGAGAGGAGTAGTAAAAGTCAGGTTGTTAAAACATCAAAAGGACTGACATTTAAAAAAAAAAGTAAATAAATAAATAAATAAAGGAAACTTGCTGGTAAAGAGCCCATGGCAGTTTGCAGGACTCCTGGGAAATGAAGATATGGGTTTAGATCATGTTGGAAATGGTAAAGTTAAAACATGTCATAACAAATTATGAGGAAGCGGAGGGAGTCAAACAGCATTTTTATAAGTACCTTATTATTTTTGGCAAACTAAATTTATCTGCTACTACACACAAAGAATTGTGTGCAGCATGTATTACATTCCTACCTGCGCCTCATAAACGTAGGTTATGGATTTCACTGAAAAAAGCTCTGTGAATATCAATATTCAACTCCTGGATTATCAACTAAATACATATACATGATGCTCCAGGAACATCTTCCATTTAATAACCTACTTTTATGAATTTTTAATATAACTACTCGTTAATATAACTACACATTTCCCTTTCTCTAAACTTAAGGCCAAAACCTTTAACTCTCATGTTCAAAAACACAAGCGGAATTCAAACTCCCATTTGTTTTGTGTATAAAAGCTGGCTCAGTCAAAACGTTGACCACCATATGACTGCAAAGCCCCAAAGGAGAGCTGGAGCTTTCAGGGTGTCCTAACTCTTTAGATGCACTTGTACTCTATGTCTGAGTAGATGAAGTAAACTCACTTTGAAACATTTTGTCTCGCAATGTTGGACAGCGTGATGAAAACAAAGGCCATACAAAAAGTAAAACTAAGTGTCACTTTTTACCAGGCTCACCTTTTGCCATGCTTTTCTCAGTGATCTACAAATTAACCTATTAATAAAATAGACAGAAAATATTTACTCTTACACAGCTAATATTATTGGATCTTCTTAGTTAGGGTTTACATGAAATGTTTTTAACATGGCTATATGGAAAAGGTTTAATTATAAAAGTATGTATTCTCAACATGAACACGTTGAGAAAGACAAGTTTGTTTTTAGTACTTTTGCTATGTATTAAGGTGTTAATTAACTACATTTTTAATGTACTTGCTGTGTATGCACATCTTTTTGTCTTAAAATGGAAAGCTAATCAAAAAATGAAATAAACTGTTTCAAAAACATGTCTTCTTTGATGGAAAATGCAGTGTGTGGACCTTTTTAGAATGCTTCTTATTGATGATTTTAATTTGTCATTTTCCTGACCTCGACCTAGACCTTGTCTTGCATTCCCTAATATGTCTGCTGAAAACATCTGGCCAACTGGAGTACATTTCATTGGCCACCTCCAAACTAAAAGTATAGTACTTCATTTTGGGGTCTAATGAGAATCCCATATGTGGCAGGTGTCTTCAGAATAACATTGTGCTGTGCAAAAAGCCCAAAGGGTCAAGGCATGGAAATGTCTTGATCCAGAAACCCATGTATGGCCAGAAAGAACAGATATGGAAAAGGCAGTCAGGCATAATCTCAGTTTTTTGGCATGCCTTGAAAAGCAGTACAAGTTTGCTTTTAAATCGTTTCTTAAAAGAGAGTTTATACAAATCTTGTTTTTTTTGGGGGTGAAGTCAATTCATCCTTCCACATATATAGATGTGCAGCATGTATTAGGACCCTACCCGAGCCACAGACAGTCAAGGACTCTAAGGATACTGATATCTATTGTGCAGGAAGTTAGTAGTATATAGTGTGGTGGCTGGATACATTATGTCAAAGTAAGAATAAAAGTCTGGAAACCTACAGAAATAAAGCCTTGTGAGACTCTGAATATTATATCCTCTCTGTTTTATAATGATAATAATAATGATTGCCTTCTCCGTTTTGTGCTGCTAATCAAAATGTCTTGTACTTGTAAAAAAAAAAAAAAAAAAATTAAGTGAACAGTGGCATTTCCATGATTGTATTCCCATGTGAGCTGCTCTCTCTGGCTTTCTAATCCTATTATATGCAAATTGACAGGAGGGACAACTGTTTGTTTTTGTATTGATGTCACTGGTACTCTTGTACATGTATTAACTTATGGTAATGTGTATTGGTCCACCAAATGAATGCAGTTTAAGTAGTGCTTTGCTGGTCTGTGAGATTCATGAGGTGAATGTGCAATTTAAACAATAGCTACAGTATAAACCTGATCTCCTCAGAAGAGTAAGTAGCGGGGTTCCGAAAAAAATAACGTTATACGTCCCCACGTGTTGCTACGACTGTTTTATTAACGCAGCTGTAATTTCTTCATTCGCATCCTGACAACTTTTTACACTTCTAACTTTTTAAAGTCTGTTTCAAAGCTCTTTAAGTTATCTGCTGGTGTTTGAGATCTGACCTCTGTCCAAAAAAACAAAAACAACAAAAAAAAAGTGCTCTGGCTTTTCTGTTCCTTAGCACATCATGGATTGTTATTGCTGTGTTACCTGTTTGACAATGTGAGCAATAATCCTTACACTATCAGTGCACTACAAGCGGACATGTTGAAAAGAGCTTTGAAACAGATTTTGCAGTTAAAAGTTTAAAAGATGGTAAGGATGTTAACAATAAAAAGAAAAATTACAGGTAAGCTATTTAAACAGTTGTAGCAACACGTGGGGTCGCGTAACGCTATATTTTTCAGAACCCTGCTACTTATTCTTAATGTCCTTATATCTGAAGAAAGAATTTCATAAATCGTACCTCTCTGCATATGTTCTATGTTAATGTGCAGATTTAAAATACACATCTTATAGGAAAAACATGTCATGTAATTTGTTATAAATAAAATAGTGAATTTACATTTGTTAGCAACCTAAAAAAAAAAAAACATGGTTGCTGACAACTGTTTCATAGTCTTGCACTTCCTAGGTAACTTTAACCCCTCTTTCCTATAATTCACCAATCAGTTGCTTTCACTAATGACTTACAAACCTTTACTGAAGGGATCAGAGTATAAGGATCCCCATTTTTTGAATGAGGACCCTAACCAAAGAAAATAAAAGTAAACTAAAATGTGTTGCTGTGTGCAGATTACACTCCGGCCTCCTCACTGGTTCTGTTTCTTTTAGTGCAGTGAATAATTACTTTAAGTATGACTTTCCCAGAGATTTTTAGTGCCATTTTTTGGCAGGAGATCTTTTGCTTCTTTTCTGGCCAAAATGCTGTAAGCTTGCATAGATGTGCCAACTTGGCAGACGTGTAAACATGTGTTGTGATCCTTACAGCAGGGCTGTTTGCTGCCTTTCTATCGGTGCGATATTATAGGGTTATAGGATGGCAAACTTCTGTGTACGTGGGTAATATCGGCACAAGTGATGTGAATGGAGCGAGGCTTAAAGCCAAGGTCTGTTTACAAGCTGCGAGTGCTAATATAACACATGTAACCCATATATTAATATACGTTAAAAATCAAGCTTGGGATCTAATCATTACCAACCTTTATTTAGTCAATTTGTCAATTTCATAGAAAAGAAGGAAAGGTTGATTTAAGAGGATACCGTTAAGTGGCTGAGGTACACAGCCGATTGTGATGCCACCGTTTTGAATTGACTTTGCAGTTGAATTGAATTTGAAAAAGTGCCTCAGGTATGATTATTTATTTATTTTTTTTAAAAGCATGCCGATATGGAGAATACAGCACAGTAAAAACTGAAAGTGGCACAGTTGATATCATGAATAAGATTTCTCTGTGATGTGTTCTGGAATACGGAAGGTGAAACGTGCCCTCTGATTGGCTGAAAGATCCAGAGCAGTCTATAATAATAAATAGATTTGTAGTCTAAAAAAACATTTCTGTGGAAACTACTTTATTTGCCGTTTTATTCTAAACTGCACCTTGCATTATCCCATGCCTCAGCAACCACATTGCCATTTGTTTTTTTACACTAGCTCATAAAGATATCAAATAAAGATTTATATGTTTTCTTTTATCAAGTGGTATGCATGTTTGCAGTTAATTTCATATCCTCTGAATTTCCAGTCTAAATGACATAGGCTCAGTTTATTTCCTGCTTTACAATATGTAACAATATGCTTATTGGCAGATGTGTTAATTAAATCTTCATTATACAAGTTATTTTTCCCTTGGTATTGTCACTGTGAATCGGACTTGTCCGTGCCTAAATAATATGAATGTATGTTTCTTGCTGCACTGAGAAAATTAAGAACAACCCACTGAACTGTTGGGTCGTTGCAGTGATAATTAGATTTGCACACATTTCCGGTGCATTTAGCTTTGCCTTTCATAAATGTCTTTTATCATTCATCATGTTTTTGCATTCCAAGTGATTGTAAAGGAAGATTAATATCAGTTTCCTTAATTACCTTGATTGAAGAGTGTTTGTTTCATTCTGATTCCTTTAGTTATCTATCTTTAAGTACTATTCCATTGATGGATTGTATTATTGCAGTCCTGCTGTTTACTAAATATTCCATCTTCTGTGAATTAACATTAAACATCTAAAACTTAGTAGCTTACTAGTAGAACTGTGATTCATAATATAAATAATTGTTAAACCATGAATTGCCATCGTAAACCGTCTGTTGCACACATTCCCCCCGCCCTCCTCCACATAATGTTACGTTAACAGATGTGGAGAGGAATGGGAGGCAGTCATAACAAACCTTGTGTTCTCCATGGCAACTTTGTTCATTGTTTTACTTTTGAAATATGATTTCTTTATTTCTGTTTTTAGGGGGAAACCTCCTACTTGAAGGACCGGTGGTGTGTATTTGATGGATTCATGGTGTTTTGTATCTGGATCTCTTTGATCTTGATGGTAATAAGAATACAATAAAAATGGTCCTGTCTGGATTTTTTTTTAATGACTGTCAGACATCTGTTTAACTGTAACTTTAATATTTATTGTCCTAGGTGTTTGAAATTGCTGATCTTGTGGACCAAATGTCACCGTGGGGAATGCTGCGAATACCCAGAGCTCTTATAATGATCCGTGCTTTTCGAATTTACTTCAGATTTGAACTCCCACGCTCAAGAATTACTAACATCTTAAAGTAAGATTTTCACAGAGCAACTTGAAATCTTCATATCTTGAGTAAAATATCAAGCAATCAGGTGACAGTACACTTTGAAAGAGCTTTTTATTCTTTCGTAGGCGATCAGGTGAGCAGATCTGGAGTGTGACCATTTTCCTGCTCTTCTTCCTCCTCCTTTATGGAATTTTGGGCGTTCAGATGTTTGGAACATTTACTTACCATTGTGTGACCAACGATACACAGCCAGGGTAAGTGAACTCTTTATATGTCAATATAAGTCAATACAGTCTATTAAATTGATTCTTTAAGAACAGGACTTTGAGAAAGCCAACATCTCTAACCACGGGTTTGTTCCTAATTCAATATTTCAATGATGGAAGTTTTTTAGATCTGCCACTCTTTTAGATCAATTGGTATACATGTGAGAATTGACTTGCTGTAACTTGTGGATAAGAGGACCAAGAACATCAGTGTTTTCTTTCCCCAGGGAGGATTTATTCCAAAACCAGTTAAAACAGCATCACAATCTTAAAGAACACCATGACAGATATGCAGCGTGCTTCAAAAGTCACTTGACTTGTTCATGGACTGCACAGTGACACTTTGCAGTTAACAATAGCAGGCACATCATTTGTCTAAGGAAGTTTGTCAGTAAATGGTTTCTTAACGAGTGTAATTAACATTTTCAAACTGTCTGTTTGCTTTCTAATTCATGTGAATATTTAGTGATTCAGTACAATTTGTTATTCAATGTTTTAAGTAATGATTCCCATCCCCCATTATATTGCAATCCCGAAGGTGCAAAACATGTGTTGCCTTTAATGTATTTACACCAACTGGGGGCAAGGTCAACCATTTTCTCATGAAGTGTGTATGTAAATGATTCTTAATGAGTTTCTAATACAGGCTGCAGACCCCTGTGGAAATGACATTGGAGGGAATCAGGGACAATACCTTTTAGCAGTCTTGTATTCTCCAGAGGCCAGTTGAATATGATCAGGTGGGGTGGGGAGGGTTTTTAATAGTCAATCCACAATCTGAAAACTGAATGGCCTCAATCTGTCTGGAATGTGTGTTTGTACACTATAAATAAACTCTGCTCTACAGCCAGGGAGAATTATAGCCATTGACACTTTCTTACTGTCACTTATACTTCAGAATATCTCATTTTATTTTTGACAAATTGTAGCCAATGTTTTCCAAGTGGAGATCCATTTGTATCTTCCACATTACAGTGTATTGTTGAATTCCCCCTTGTGGGAGGAAGTGGTGTCCCAAAGGCATGTTTGGAAGAGGTGGCCATCAATATCTGGATACTGTACTATGCAGTATGGTTACAGATTTGATGTTTTGTGATGAATCCCAAGAATTAAAGCACTATTGCGTGATTTCCTGTGTTCTCTGTGGGCGGTCATTCCATGTGTAACTTGAACATGCCTTGGCAGAGGTCCTTTCATTTAATGTGGTATTCTTATTACAGGTAACAGGAAACTTCCTCTCTGCTGGACAACAATAAGGGACAGGCCTTTTTTTTTTTTTTTTTTGGCAGCCATGATATATAATATACCATGATACTGATGTGTTACAGCCATCTGAAAATTCTTTATATTGGACCGTTTGCATCAGATTGATAGTTTGTATCAGATGTAATTTGTCACATAAAAATTAGAGGATAAAGCTGAATTGATGGGTTACTAACCTAGAATCCCCCCCACCCATAAATAAATAAATAAATAAATAAATGAAAAAAAAAAAATAATCCTAGTGATGCCACAGCTCAGTTGAATTTAATAAAAGAAAAATATCCTTGTCTTAAATGTTTTGCTTTGTCATTTTTCCTCTATTTACATTCAGTGTTTTACTGTGCCTAATGAAACAGGATATTGTATCAAAGTACTCTAGTATATTAAAGTCGTTTGATTACATAAACAACAAAAAAAAAAGCATATTTGTGGTAAATGTACTGTACTTTTTCACTTTTTTTTAAAATAATGTGTCTAACCCACTGGTCCCCTTTCCAGTCTTATCCTACCCTCTAACTATTTGTTAATTAGCGTTTTATGTAGTTCAGGTTCCTCTCAAATTGCTTTGAATTAGATTACATATTAAATTCGACTTGATACGCCATTATTCACTATTTTCTCTTCCATCACATCGATTTTGTGTAAAGGCACTATATATTCAAATTACCTATATATTTCATGCTAGATTGGTGAAACTAAAGATTGTAAAAATCAAGACAGTAGTAAAGTTACAGGCACATGCTGGCCAACAATGGCAATAAAAAAAAATGAGTATTGCCACCTAAAAATATTGACCTTTACAGGAAGAGAGAGGTGGAGAGGAGTATGCCAGAAAGAGTACTAGTTGAAGGAGAAATATGTCTTCCTAGCTGATCAGTCTAGTCAATGTGTGACCCCTGGAGATCTCCCTCAGGATACAGCTGAGGGTGTTTTGTGGTTTTCCTTACAGGGTTAGAGATGATCTCCATCTGTTGGAAGAAAACAGCAAGGATGTAATGCAATTATAACTAAACTATTGCTGATCCCTGCTCAGTGTTTCACCCCCCTATGTAACCTGGTTTCACTTGAAAGCTGTTTCTACATTTACTAGATAAAAAATAGCCTGTGTGACTGATGTGCTGTGCAAGCTCAATTCTACAAGATATTCTTTCTGACCTTTTTAAAAATGTAGTGATGGCTAATTGTGCTTATTATTATCTCTCTGCTGTCAATTCACATACCTAGAGATTCATATTAAAGTGGAGGTGTCCCTTCCTCAGTTGTTTGGGATACAGAGGTTGTCTGGCTCTTGCACAAGTTATTGAGTGTATTAGAATATGGGGCTGGAACAAGGGGAAGTATTCTATAAAGTACAGTATTTAGTATGTTAAACATAATTTTATTATACATTTTATTTAACTATTTCATTGACCTTACATGACAGGCTATCACACTGTACATTGTGAACATGATAACTCTTGATTTTGCACCAGTCTACAACAAAGTTGTATTTTATTTTAAATTCCTACCCTCTGAAAGTTGCAGAATACCTTTTACTATAACCTTTCGCTTCTTATGGGATTATGAGGACCATCTGTTTGACTCTGCAAGGGTGATCTGCTGCATCCAGTGGCCTTCCTTAGTAAAGCGGCTTTTATTTCCTTGCCCTCATAATTTGACAGTTTTATTATTATTATTATTTTTTTTTTCAAATTCAGAAGAACCAGCCAGGCTTTTATTTTTTACATGATGTGTTTCATTTATCAACTTTATTTTATTAGGTTAGATGAGCTCTTGGATACAAATGAAAAAGGACAGATTATTAATCAAAAAATAATTAACAGTATTTTGATTCAGCAGAGTGCCTTCCATTGGCCTTTGTGATACCGCCATAAATTATGTGCAGTCCTTTCAACCAACTAATAAACAATTGGAAAGAGTGTCTGGCTCGCAGATCCGAATCCATTCATTTTAATTAAAGCTAATAAACAGTGTTTATTATCACACCTGTGGCCAGAGGCTGGGGTTGTTGTTGTTGAGGTTTTTTGCATATTTCTATTTTTAGTCTTTAGTTGCATTTAGTGAAATGTACAGTGAACCTCCAGAATGTGAAAACAAATTATTGTCTTTAAATGATGCTGTAAAGACCAAGAATATGAGGATGTCATCACACACTTTAAAACAGGAGCAGTGTATATGGCATCCTGGTGAAAGTGTTAGACTCATGGTTGTGGGGGTTGGACATGTGGTGTTCAGTTTACCCCACTCAGACCACTTGCTTATGTAATATTTGGTATCCCTGAATAAATAACTTGTCCATCTTAAAAAGGATTTTAAAAAGAAAGGCAGTAGAGCACCATATTGTATCCATTTACTACCAATTCAGAACGCCTGGGTTTATCTTACAGGGCTCTCGGAAAGATGCTGTGTTTTGGTTGTATTATACTTGTTGATTTGTCAGCAGTCTTGTAGCGACACTTCTTTTTGTGTCCGATTTTCAGGAATGTGACCTGGAATAATTTAGCCATTCCAGATACCCATTGCTCACCAGATGGAGAAGGCTACCAGTGTCCAATGGGATTTAAGTGTGTGGATCTTGAGGATCTTGGACTTAGCAGACAAGAGCTGGGCTACAGTGGATTCAATGAAATAGGTTTGTAATCCTCTTAAGTCTAATTTGTGCAACCCTCTTTAGCAACACTTTTAATAGGATACAAATTTTGAAAATCCAAAGGTCTATTGTGATTTTGAATCGGAATATATATATATATATATATATATATATATATATATATATATATATATATATATATATATAATGACTAGCCTGTATAAATTTTTTTTTTAAAAATGCTTGCTATGAAACAAAACTCCATCTGTTTTTCAAAAGCTTATTAATGTAATGAAGTTCAATTACTTGTCCAGGCCCTTTCATTTATATTCTTGCATGAAAAGCTTTGAAGACAAATTGGTTTAAACAGTGTAGCATGCAGTTAGATGATGACATTTTGCATGACTTACAGTATGTACTGTATTCTAGAGAAATCTTAATTTTACAATGTTCACCCACAGGGTGGCATGTATTGCATTTAGAAAATTAAATAAACTGCCATTACACCAGGTGACACCATGCAGCAATTAAAAACTCCATTAAAATGAAACAGGTTCCTTTTTATTTTTGAAGAACAGGTACTTTAATTGTAAAGTGTTGTTTTCATTGGCTTTGCTGTATACATCTTTTGAACAATTGCTGATACAACTTTATTCAATTCCCTTTTCCACTCAGATCAACACATGTATAGTTTATTTAAAGTATGTCCCCAAAGTTGAAGACTGGACATTCAGTCACGAGTTGCCCCTGACAACCAGAATTCATGACTTTGATAGTACAGGGTTAATTGGCTACGACTTTAAACCAATCACTGAGGTGAGACTAATGTGAATAGATTAGTACACATGTGTGCTGGAAGTAACAGAAAATGTTGCTGCTGCTAAAAGCATTCACTGATACCCCTGGGACTTTAATATTAGCCTTGGCAAATATTTTCAGGAAGCAATTCCACATATGTTTCACATATCTATACTTCTCATTGGGTATGATAATAGCCATGCACTCTGGTATTTTTATTTTAAGTGGCATGCACTATGTCTGCATATTTAACAAGAACAACAAATATATGGTCAGTGCAGTGCATGTTAATCTTTATTAAACTATCATAATTATCAAGATGGAATATGAAAATTCTAGTCTTCAAAGCCCTTTGAATTAGCAAACACTTGCTTAATAGTTATTTGTCCTGCACAACAGCATGTTGAGTAAAGGAAAGAATGGGTTTTTCTTGAGGATAACAGACCATGTCTGTATTTCATGTATATTTCCATTGTCCTGTCGTTTCGGATCCTTCTCCTGATTTATACAGGATTTATCCAGGGGGGTCTCCAGTTTGACGTAGAGACGGAATTTAAGCATTCCCACAGTGGTAACTGCTGCAGTTACCACTGTTTCAACTGTGAATATCCCATAAACCATATAGTATTTTCACTTTTATTTGTTCTTCTCAGGCAAAATTCAACAGTACCCATTTGCAGGGTTATATGAGCACTCCATGCTAAATATGTTTGTGGGCTTGACATTGACAGCTGACCTAATTTGGCTTCCTTATTGAAGTCCATTTTGAGTTATTGTCTACACATTTGGTACACGGCTTGATTTTTAGCTTGACAGATTTTTTTTTTTCTTCTCGTAACCATTTTAGCTTCTAAACCATTTCATTTGAGATGCCATTCCCTTTACATTGTGCCCCTGGGATGCTTTATTTTTGTCCATGAAAGCACCCATTTCTAATTTTTATAATGATTATTAAGTTACACACATTCTGTTGTGTTTTATTAATAATATTAAAACAGCATTCTGTTTGTCTGGTGCTGTGTGTTATTATGCTGTATACAAGTAGAAAAACGATTTGCAAAACATAATATTAATTGAGACTCCTCAGCAGGAATATGCTAGATTATGAGTTTCAGACATGTGTCCATGATTCATGTCATTCTCGGCTGTGTGTAGGACTCTTGCTGAGCACATAATGGTTGGCAGCTAAAATGATTGAACCTTATTCTGTTTTTTGCTTATGCTTTGTAAAATCACCCTTTTGAGATGCTTGTGTGCATAAAAAAAAGTTTTGTATCCTGTGACGTGGCGTTCATTGTTAGTGTCTTCCCCTGACTGGCTGGGAGTAGTCAGATGGAAACTCTGACTGGCATCGGCTTGTTTGTTGAGTTGCTTGTGACGTCCTTCTTGGTCCTCTGCTGTTTCAACTGGACCATTTGATGTATACAAATTCCCAGAGCTTCGGTTTTGATAGAAAACTACTAAAAGCTCTAGTTTTGGTGTAATGCCCCTTAGAATATAGTGGTACCTTACTTTTCTGACACTAATCGAAGTTCAATGTTGGTTAGGTTGAAAATGCTGTAGAATGAAGCTTAACACCAGAAGGTACTGAATAGTTTAACCACAACAGTGCTTTTGAATCCTTACTTACTGGGTTAATCATGTTTTTGACAGTATACCTGTGCCATTGCACATCTGCTATATCCAGTTTACACAATGTCCTCTTTGCTTTTCTAAATTGTTTGGGTGATGGTTTTATAGCTGCGTCAGCTGACTGCGTATGGCAAGGCAATCTGTCTGTTTTCTGAGCTAGGAGATTTGATTGTAGTTGCACCTGATCAGGTTGACAAAATGGACAAATCTGATGAAAACAAAACAAACTATTGCACGTTACTAGTAAGAAAATTGCTCGTTTTTATAGTTGTTTGAGCCATTTCAAGATTTGTGAAAATCCTTTATCCTCTTTCAAAATGAGGCTATTACACATCACATATAACAGGAAAGAAAAAGTCCTTCCATACTTCGAATCCTATTTCTTGTCAGAAGCTTCACTTTGCAAAAAAATGTCTTAATGTTTATTATCCCCACCAGCGTATCCCCGGCGACAGCGAATTTAGGGAGTTACCTGTCTGACCGTCCGTACAGACATATGAATGTGACGCTTGCTTATGGTGTGATGCATCTCAAACTCGGAATGAAATGGAAGAGAAGGCTTGATTTAAACATTTTGGCTTGGTATAAGAATAATAAAGTGACAGATCCTGATCCTTGCGAATAGCCTTGAAAATGCTAGGTGGTCTGTAAATACAATTTTGTTTTTAAATACAGATAGTTTAAAATGACTAAACCAGCATAAACTAGCAAATAGTTGTGATTTCATAGGAAATACATTTTGCTGCTGGAGATATTTAGTAGGACTAAACTCAGTACCTGACATGCTGTCAGTGATTAATAGTAATGTAGTACGTATATACATTGTTCACTTGGATAACCTCAAGCTAGAATATATTCCCTATATTTTTATATTTACTGTTTTTTATCCTGTATATCTGCAAGCTTAATTTGTTTGTTTGTACAGTGGATATTGTTGTTTTTTTTTTTTTAAAGGAACAAGTATATTCACGGTATATGAAGCTGCTTCCCAAGAAGGCTGGGTGTTCCTCATGTACAGGGCGATTGACAGCTTCCCCCGCTGGCGTTCCTACTTCTATTTCATCACTCTAATCTTCTTCCTCGCCTGGCTTGTTAAGGTACGATGCAGCTTGTTCTGGAAAGACTTGGCATGAATACAGATGATTATGTCTAGCCATCTTTCTTCCCTTCATAGACTCAATTCTGGTGTATGTTTTGTTCTCTCCCCATTCATTTTTTTTTTGTTTGTTTGTTTCAGAATGTGTTCATAGCAGTCATAATTGAAACTTTTGCTGAAATCAGAGTGCAGTTCCAACAGATGTGGGGGTCTAGAAGCAGCACAACATCAACCGCTACCACACAGGTACTGTGCTGTACAGTTAAATAATGAAATGCCAAGGTGTTATAAAGCTTAAATCATGCTGGAATGTATATCTGTGCTTTGTACCTTTTTAAATTATCTTTTAATATTTACTCCCCCTTGTGGTTATTCAGACATTTATTCAAGGCATGCAAATATTAAACTACAGGTAAACTGCTGCTTCCTGGTTGTGTTAGATCACATGGTCTGATTGTAGCTAGATCATTGGAAAGAGTTTGAACTTCAAACATTAACCTTAATAACAGGAAGCAACAGCAACTTTTGCTCTACAGTGTAGTGCTGTGTTTAAAATATATCTACACATTCCAAAAGAAGGAAATACAAATTGAAGTGACAGCCAGACTGAAGAGATTTCACACTTACTCAGCAAGGGGTCCTTATGTAGAAGTTATCAGTTCTATGCTGCAGGTAACCTGCATCAATCTTTACTGCAGCTACACCTCTATCTACTAACAGACCCAAATATGAAAGGTATTTGGGTATACTTCTAATATATGGGATCTTGGAGAGACTTTACGTCTTAGGCTACGGTGACCGTTTTACAGTTAGTGCAGTCTAACATCACAAATCAAATGAATGGCGTTCTAGATGACTTCCAACTTTTAACGGACAAATACTGTAGACTGAAGCTTTTTTTGCTTGATTTTGCATCAAGTGGCTTGAGTATAGTTATAACAAATAGGAATGTTGTCCTTCAACCAGTTGTAGCTAACAGAATAGTTACATATGATGTATCCACCATTCATTATACAGGTCTCAAATGTGTATGTTAGAGAAAACGTGTTATGAATTCAAAAAGTGATATCTGTTACTAATCTCATTAAGATTTTGACTTTTTTCATATTTATATCCCAGCAAGTCATTTCTTGTATCCATTGTAACTGGAATAGTCATACATATTAGCAGGAAATGAAGGAACAGGGCTTTGAAAAAAGATGGGTTATATGCTTATGTCATGGAGATACGTAGAAGTGCACACTGCGATGTATATATTTCTAAATATTTTTTTTCTAAACTGTGGTTTTCCTCTAATTTAAAATACTTCAAAAAGCATGGCATTTGATCATAATACAAGGAGCTTCCAGGAGCATATGTTAGGAAGCACCGATCCCAGGAACCCCTACCTAAAGACAGTCATATTATTGCCAACATCAAGTAGACAGGATACAAAGGTAATGGCAGCATGATGGACCCAAAGCACAGTTTTATAGCAGGTTGTTTCAATTTTAGTGCAACTCCATATACAATTTGTGGAAGTCAAGTTGATGGACTTGCAGGGTTCTCGACTTCCACCCCCTTAACCTTGCATATTCATGCACATAACTTGTTGCATTTATAAATGAGGTTCACATTCTCATTCCTAACCACCTGTTACCAAATAGACAGATAAAGAGAACAATGGGGATTACTGATGGGTTAATTTTGTGGAACAATGTATATTTAGTTTAATGCATGACCAGTTTTATTTATCAGCCTAATGGGAAGGTGCAGCACATGTCCCAGCCGCTAAACTATCAGGTATTTAATCTCTGTTTCTTTGTTTCACTTGACTGCATTGTTTAATTCATGATGCAGTCACGCTGATAATAATTATTGGCCACATTTTTCAGGGCAATGCAGTATGGACAGTCATATTGGGTAACAAGCAGAATAGACAACACACAGCTACGGCTTCACATACTACTTATTTTTTGTTTTCATCTTAGACAAAGCTTCAAAATGCTGTATTTGTGATTTTTCTCAATTCATTTGTTTTAGGACTTAAATTGCTTTTAGTTCTTCATTACTTTAGTTATGTAAGTAAAATACTTTCATTGGTTTTCATTCTGTAGTTTTAATTGTGTACATAATATTCTTTCAACAACTAAACATGGGACATACTGTTGACTGCTTACTGTTGGGATTTATCAGGCAGTTACAGTAACATTGCATTATTGGTCCAACCCAGACGAGTACTGTACCTCTGCGATGAAATTGAAAACCCTGTGATCCCACAGCCAGTGTGACTTAAAAAAGGAAAGTCTTAAGTGTAAAATAGCACCTTTTCAATGTCACTTGGTGCATTTAGATAAATTGCACATTCTCCCTGCGGTTAATACAGTAATTTCACAGACTGCTGGCAAATCCATGGTCATTCCTGTGCCTGGAGGCTTATTTGTGTTATCACAGTATTTCTGCTTTGTGACTGTAGATTGTGGATTGGGTGCTCGTTGAAGTGTCACATTGCTGTCCAGTTGGCTTATTTTGTGCCAATTGCCTTGTTGTCAATCAGAAATGATGTTGGCATTTTCAATGCTGAAACAAATGGAGAGCTACCTACTGAAAGACAAAGTCAATTTTATATTAACCTCTGAATGGGTTTCCTCTAAGTTTAAATTCCAGTGGAGGAAAATATGGGATCATATAATTCATAACCAGTAAGATAATTTCCAAACTGCTGGTTTATGAAATTAGTTAAATTGTTAGTCAAAACTGTTTCCTCTTTGCGTATAAAGGTATGTTTTTAAGAAGTGCTCTCCACTTACTGTTGTAAGTCACTGCCTTTTGCATGATGGGGTAATAATGATAGCTGATGGCCGCTCTAGTGCGCTAATAATGTAAGGATTATTGGCCACATTGTCAAACAGGTAACACGGCAGTAACGATCCATGATGTGGTACGGAACAGAAAAGCCAGAGCACTTGTTGCTATATGTTTTTATTTTTATTTTTTTGTTCTACCTGCAGTGATTTTGAGGACAGATCTCAAACCCCAGTGCACTAGAGCGGCCATTTTGAAAAGAGCTTTGAAACAGACTTTTAAAGTTAGAAATGTAAAACGTCGTCAGGATGTTAACAATGAAAAGAAAAATTGACAGGTACGTTATTTAAACAGTTGCAGCAACACGTGGGGATGTGTCACGCTATATTTTTCGGAACCCCGCTACTTACTCTTAAGGTTGGTTCGTTGTGAACAATGCATTTTAAGTTGAGCTATGGGTACTGTATCCTATATTAATACTTCAAATTGTTGGATATCAGTTATAGCAGCACTACATGGGAAGTAGTCTGACTCCTGTTTATAGTATATTGGCTTCTATATTTTGTGCTGCATGTTTGTGGAGAGATGTTTAGCGCCTGTAACTAGTTTTATCCCTAGAGATGGTGCACCTATCATGCCAGAATGTCAAGAGACATCAGTATGTAGAGGACGCCTTTGCTGGATTTCTAGATTTTAAAATAAACAGGAAAATCACAAAATAGATTTTCAATTTTAATAATCTAAATACAATATTTATATTGTATAATATGCATGAATGCCTGTGTTGTCAGTTTCAGAAACAGCCTTGTCATTTCCTGTCTGCAGGAAGTTATATGCTTTTATATGTGTTATACTTTCTGTGTTATCTATTTATTAAGTAGATCACACAAAATGATAAACCATTGCAGTTACATTGTGCCTCTGTAATTTAAACCAGCCTCCCTCCATTTAAGAAGATTTTAACTTCTTAACACGATCAAAACAGCACTCCTCATGGCCAGAATAAGGCACTGTTTTTTTTTTTTTTTTTTTTTTTTTTTTTTTTTATAACCACACTTATTTTTTTGTAGGTTGCCCACTGTTACAACTTTTATGTTTTAATAATATATTTGACTAGACCTTGTTCACAAGTCGTCTTGCCAAAGGCAGGTTAACCTCCTGAAAACAACTTTTTCAACTCAAACATTATACGCGAAAATGAAAAATTCAGGCCATCGTATCTGCTTTGTATACCAATATACTGGATTGCTGAACACACTGTAGTCACAAGCTTGCACTTGCTACATGCATTTCTCTGTTCTCTTGCAGATGTTCCATGAAGATGCTGCTGGAGGCTGGCAGCTAGTTGCTGTTGATGTGAACAAGCCTCATGGCAGAGCTCCAGCGTGCCTACAGGTATGATATTTTTGGGTTAATCGGATTTATATTTTTAAAGAGGATGATGAAGTGTAATGCGGTTAGATTTTATTACAGATGATCCCCTCCTAGTGTACTATAAAATGTAAGATGTGTCAGTTGTGGTTATAAAAATGTGTCTTGAGCGATGAGACCTGAAATAAATTAAAAAAAAAAAAAATATATATATATATATATGTGTATATATAATATATAAATTATATATACAGTGCCTTGCAAAAGTATTCAGACCCCTGACCAATTCTCTCATATTACTGAATTACAAATGGTACATTGAAATTTCGTTCTGTTTGATATTTTATTTTAAAACACTGAATCTCAAAATCAATTATTGTAAGGTGACATTGGTTTTATGTTGGGAAATATTTAAGAAAAATAAAAAACTGAAATATCTTGCTTGCATAAGTGTTCAATCCCTGTGCTG